>NC_060950.1:61579718-61595008 GCF_022045245.1 Lucilia cuprina | reverse complement strand
GTTAGTTTGTTAGTTTGTTAGTTTGTTAGTTTGTTAGTTTGTTAGTTTGTTAGTTTGTTAGTTTTTTAGTTAGTTAGTTAGTTAGTTAGTTAGTTAGTTAGTTAGTTAGTTAGTTTATTTGTTGTGTTCTTCCTATGACGTGTATTTAGTCACTAGTCTAGACTTTAGTCGGATCTATAATCCAGTCTTTATCTTATCCATACTCTACTTGAATGTCCGCGAAACTGTGAAGATTGATAATGTTTTTCCTTCAACACAACCGATATTAGCCAGGCTATATATATGTTGGGTCTGATGTTATGTTTTACCATATTTTCCTTAATCAATGGCTTAAGATTAAATATCTATAAAAGAGGTTACGTACCAACAACAATCACTTAGACATTCACATACAGCTCATTTTCAATAGAAAAACGGATTAGTTAAATGTTTTGTGTTGTTTGTGAATAATTAACATTGTATCAAACGAATTAAAGACACCAACTGAACGAGAAAAGCAGGAATTAAAACTAAACACTAAAGGAATTAAATAAAATTTAAAATAAAAACTAAACTAAATAAATAAAACCTTATTTAAAATTTTGTACTCAACATACTACTATATTTGTATCAGAGGCAGTCAATCATTTAAGTAATCCGCATTAAAAACGATTTTTATGTTTCGAAATACAACAACAAAACAAATAGAAATAAAATTTAAAAAAAACCCATTGAAAAACTTAAATACATTTTTCTGGTTGACTATAGCAGGATTAAAAGTAATTAGTGAATTTGAACATGGAAACCATATAGATGATGTGATAATGCCAGCAGCAAGTAACAACAACAATGACAACAGGCAACAAAACAACACAGCATTTAAACAAGAAAGCACAAAGAGACTTTTGTTGGCATTCCACAAGATACACATAATGTTGCTGGTGAATGTTGAATGTGGTTGGAAAACTGTTTTGCAGCTGAAAATTACAAAAAAAGTAAATGAATACAACAAAAAAGATTCTAAAGAAATTAAAAAAGCATTAGTACTTGTATTTACACAATACAATTAACAAGAAAATGTTGGTAAAAAGTGGGTTTTCTTAAGCGTTAAGAATTTGCAGTAACATATGTGCTATTAACTCTTTTTCTGATTTAATACTAAAGTCCGCTTTCAGAGATTTCAATGAAGTAATTATAAGAAATCATAACCCCTAATCTGTGAATAACATCTATAGGTCTGGTTAACAACTATAGGTCTGACTACTAGTGTCGATATAACTGGTTTGGCATATCAAATTAAGGCGATTCGATCGAGGAATTTCAGAAAGTTTAAATCTTCCTTAAAAATCATTTAGTCTATGCCGACGTCCAATCAACTACAATATGCCCAATATGTTGAGTTATTAACCGCTCACAGACACCTTTCGTAACAAGTAAATTACCCAAGTAGTATGATCTTCCTAAGTATGATGTAGGGATTTTTACATCTATCGGTAATTCGAATCACTGTACCATTTCCTCATCCTTTTCACTATTCAAACTTCGAAAAGTTACAGCAACAGCTTCGAAACAACCAACCTGCTTATGTGAGCTGCAGTATGATAAGAAATGTTGTTTCCTAGACGATTATATAAATATCATGGCGAAAATGAAAACATAATCATGCTAAAAATGAAAAGTTTCATTCCGACATCAACTAAATCTAGACAAAAGCCTAGATTTAAACGGAAAAACAAAAATACCAGATCTTAATATGTCAAAGTACTAAGACGTGCAAAAGCTTTACATGAGCAGCGTCTTTGTGCTAAGGTTGTTAAAGCTTGAGTTGCAGTCTTTCGTTAAAAATATAAAGGATAATGCCTGTTATTCAATTACAACTCTTATAAGAAATGGCCAAACATTCACAGACCGATTGATAGCTAAACCTTTTAGCTGAATTGTTCGCCAGTAATTATATTATTGGAAAGCAATAAACCACATCCCGAATTGAATCTAAGTCTCAACAGGTCTTCTGAGCCAGTTGGATAAATTAGAAAGGATATCAGTAACTATGTCAACCAGAGCGCATCTATACATCTATAAATTTCCTGGGCCAGATGATATTCTAGTAAGGGTCATGAAATAGTGCTTATCAGAGCTAATTATTCTTTTCAGCACCCAATCGATGCCAATGAATTTCTTACATGCTTGGAGATTGAGAATATAACGCCAATCCCAGATATCTCCACAGCCTTCGATAGTGTGTGGCGTGATATACTTCTAAAGTCGGGAAAAAAAAACTTCTCTCGATTTGTGTTGAGCTTTCTCAGAGAATGGTCTATACAACTAGTAATAGATGGAATCTCATCAAACGAGTTTAAGATAAAAGACGTTCTATCTCAAACTTCTACTCTTTTGCAAATGACAGCAACATTTACCTCAATTTTCATTCAATTATTGACCAAGCCCATTGGAGACTGAGGCAATGAGTCAGAATATGAATGAATCGCCTAACCTAGTAACAATACCTGAAAGGAGCCATGCCAATAGAGTTGATTTCAATGCTCGTTAAATGCAATGTTGTGTCTTATCGCACAACAAATCATTTGGAATCATCAATAGTTATGGGTGATATAGATATATAGGAATCAGAAGCTCACGATGGTCTGATCATGAGAAATCAGTTTCAGTCGCTAGACTCCACACATATGTACTTAAAGTGTCGAAAGGAGAAAACAATGTTTCGATTTTTAAAAAGATCTAATCACTACATATGATCATCTTACAATCTAAACTAGTTGTAACAGACCTAATATATACAATTCATTCCATCTGATCTCCTTATTATATATAAGTCACTTATATCTGATCTAAATAACAGGAGAGGGCGAAGCAACTTATCAGTGACAGTGGAGCATCCAACTCTATTGACTAATTAGAGCACCGTCGTAATATGGAGTAAGTTTCGCTGTTCTACTGATACTACAATGGAATGTGTTTTTCTGAAAATGGGAAACTCATTGCCAAAACTCGTCATTGATTGTCCAATTGATCACACAATGTGTTACTGAGAACACTCGTTTATAAGTCGTACTCTCCGTATGTAAAACAAACGTCCTAAGAAGTTTAAATCAAATGTTCACAAACACTACTTACTCTTCCTGTAAGTTTCATTGTTCAACAGCAATGAAATGTGTTCTTCTGAAAATGTGGAACTCATTCCCAAAACTCATGGACGTTTGGAGAGAGGATTACACAATTCATTACAGAGAGAATACGTTATTTAGTCATACTGCTCGTATGTAGAACAAACTTCCCAAAAGAATCTTTCTTGTCACTTGTAATAAAGGTAAGTTTAAATCGGATGTCCACACTACTACCACTACCCTCTGAGTTACATTGTTTTACGAATATAATAATGAAATGTGTTCTTCTAAAGTTGGTGAACTCGCTTCCGAAACTCGTGGGCAATTGGTCAGTGGATCGCACAATGCCTTAAAAAGGCTCCAAAGTTCCCAAAGAATTTCCTGTCGCTTGTAAAGTAAGTAAGTTTCAATCGAATGTCCACTACTACACTACTACATCTATCCTCGGAGTTTGATTGTTGTACGGATACAACAATGAAATGTGTTCTTCCAAAAATAGGGAAATCATTCCCGAAACTTGTGAGCCAGCGGATCACAAAATGCATTATGTTGAGAACACGTTCTTTAGTCGTACTGTTCATATGTGGAACAAACTTCTCTCAGATTTTTTTTTTCCTGACATCTGCAATGTTCCCCCAGGGGGCATGTTACCTTGGTGAAATCTCCACTTTGGTGCAATCCCGGGGAAAAGATGTGTTACAAACATCTCTAGTTAGCCGGGTGATGTCAAATATATCATCGGCTTCGCGTTGAAATGATTTGGCATGGGATCTAACCAGAGCACCAGATAATCTGATAATACGGGTAGCCAGTTGCCCGCAGTACTTTTTTTGACTGGTCAGTTGGTTGCGGTTCCTTCGGGATCAACGTAATTTAATACTCAAAATCGCGGGGTGAGAATTTTGGTTTAAGGACTGATATATCCTACACCTAATGGGTTGGATTATTCTCTCTTCGAGCAGGTCTGAGTACAAAGTAGCATATGCTGGATTCCTGAACCCGATAGGTATTTCTTACCGGTCGCGTAGTGGGATGCCAGTATATGTTAGGGAATTGTCAGATGAGTATTCAATGGTTGCCTGTCATTCCGTAGAGTGATCTTTATGATCATGGGAATGGAACTGATGAGAAATTTGGTAAAAGATCTTGAAGGTCTAAAAAAAGGGAAATCCTAATTTTTGGAATTTATTGACTTTGCAAATTTCTATTTCCTTTGACTAATAGATTGGTTCATAAAAAATTATCTTGATCAATTTTGTTCGGTATTTCGGACAACCAAATATGCTGTTGCTGAAACAACAGAGCCACCTCAGTAGTATGATTGCGTGGGTTTAAAGAGGTTATGTAATGCACTTTAATGGGTCATTTAAATAATGCAATCATTAATGGCATCATAAGGGTGGTCAGCTTCCGGTATATCAGGAAGATCGATTTCACCTGGTGTTGGGGTTTGTCTCCCCTTCTATTGACTTTAAACCAGTGATTGCTTTTTCCTTGTCGGGGCGTGCATTAGGCTTGAGCCTATGCTGCCTGTCATTCCGCAATGGGGCTACTATGGCAAGAAATTAGTTTCGTACTAGCCTTGGTCTGGAGTATATGCGGAGCTAAAAGAGTATAACCTGTTTACCTATTCCGTGATAAAACATACTTTAGCTTAAAGCTGGTATTGGAATTAGGAATAGAAAAAATTCGAAAATTATCGGATTTGGGGAAAAACATGAAACAAACTGATAATGTTAGACCTTTCCAAAAATATTTGTGTCATAGTTATAAATCTATTTTTTTTATAAAAACTATAATACTTACACACACTATATGATAACATTACAACACTTCAATTAACATAACTTTCAAATCATATGTTCAATTCACAATTGCTGTCATATTGTTGTAGCGTTGTAAGTCATAAATTCACATAAATAATAATAAATTCAAATAAATAAATTCAAGTAAAATTGTTTGAAATAAAAACAAATTAATAATTAAAAAATTGCGACATACTACGATACAACCGTACAACAATGATTGTGAATTGGACAATTGAATTAGAAAACAAATTTGCAAAACAAATATTTTAAAGCTGTTTTATGTTTATTTAATAAATTTCTATAAAAATAAATGTCATTTATTAAAAATTATCATTGTCAAACCATAATAATGATTTATAACATCCTTTCAATGTTTGAAATTTTTATTGTTGGTTGCCTCCTCAAAACACATCTGCCTCTGTCGGTTTCAGAAAAGACACATTGTGTCAGTTTTTGTGATATTTCTTTTATAATCTCGTAACGTATGTTTTACGTTCTTCGCCTTTTGCAAAACCGTATTATTTTATTTATTTCAAACAATAAATAACATATGAAAACAATAATAATAATAAAAATGTTGAAATCCATTTAGAAAACAGTATTATAGTCAAAAAGCCAACGAGAGGGAATACTTTATGGTCAATTGAACAAAATGAATTGTCATAAATTAAAAATTCGTTTAACTCTGCATGCTGCATATATGTAGAGTAAGTAAAGACACATACTCTGTGTGTGTGTATGTGTATTGTATAAGCTACAAATATTTTTTTTTTGTTGTAAATTTTATAGATTTAAATTATTTGAAATGTCTACAATAATGTTGTTGTTTTTTATTTTGTTTTGTATAGTTTGTTACCGTACAAAATTGATTTTCAGCGCCAACACAACAAACACATTATTGCAACAAAAGACAATAATATAAAATATACGGAGAACAACAAAAAATAGAAACTAGAATGTATCCTTCTTGTTTTTAGTGCAACGCCTACATGTGAGAATGTGACTGGCATGTGCTTAGTGCGACAGACACAATCTCTAATATAAAATACTGATGCTGCTGTTGCTGTTGCATGCAGCAAGCAGATCGTTTTGTGGTCAAAATGCAATTGGGCGAAATATAATACAATACGAGTACAATCACATTGTTAACATTGTAAATTTACCATAACAAGTTGCAATGACAGCACGACACTACAACACAACTATCCACAAATAACCCTGCAGTTTTAGGTTTTAGACCCAAACAACAATTCTAAATGCAACATTTTAATTTATAATCGAAATTGCCTGACGATAGTTCCGAAATACTTAGAACGTTTCTTAACAACTCAGTGCCTCAGTACTCTTGATAGACGTTCGACTAATCTCTGCTTTACTTGGGCACACTAAAGTAACCAATGGCTCTCGCTTAAGCTTTACAAAATGAAAACTTTCTCTAAATCAATAAGTGCGACTTAAGCAACTAAGTAATGGTAAATTTGGGAACATTGAAAAGGGATACATTGACTCCTTAAGAAACTTCTGTTCAAGGATCGAAGTATAAAACTTTTGTAAAATGTAATAGAAATAATAAATAGTTTTGTTAGTGATCATATAATTTTATTTCATTTGCTCCATAATATGCCTTAAAATATGGGACCATAGAAAATGATAACGATAAGTAATTATATTTTGAAATATAATTCAGTTCTAGATTTGTTCTAATTCAGTTCTAGTTCAGTTCTAATTCAGTTCTAGTTCAGTTCTAGTTCAATTCTAGTTCAGTTCTAGTTCAGTTCTAGTTCAGTTCTAGTTCAGTTCTAGTTCAGTTCTAGTTCAGTTCTAGTTCAGTTCTAGTTCAGTTCTAGTTCAGTTCTAGTTCAGTTCTAGTTCAGTTCTAGTTCAGTTCTAGTTCAGTTCTAGTTCAGTTCTAGTTCAGTTCTAGTTCAGTTCTAGTTCAGTTCTAGTTCAGTTCTAGTTCAGTTTCTAGTTCAGTTCTAGTTCAGTTCTAGTTCAGTTCTAGTTCAGTTCTAGTTCAGTTCTAGTTTTCTAGTTCAGTTTCTAGTTCAGTTCTAGTTCAGTTCTAGTTCAGTTCTAGTTCAGTTCTAGTTCAGTTCTAGTTCAGTTCTAGTTCAGTTCTAGTTCAGTTCTAGTTCAGTTCTAGTTCAGTTCTAGTTCAGTTCTAGTTCAGTTCTAGTTCAGTTCTAGTTCAGTTCTAGTTCAGTTCTAGTTCAGTTCTAGTTCAGTTCTAGTTCAGTTCTAGTTCAGTTCTAGTTCAGTTCTAGTTCAGTTCTAGTTCAGTTCTAGTTCAGTTCTAGTTCAGTTCTAGTTCAGTTTCTAGTTCAGTTCTAGTTCAGTTCTAGTTCAGTTCTAGTTCAGTTCTAGTTCAGTTCTAGTTCAGTTCTAGTTCAGTTCTAGTTCAGTTCTAGTTCAGTTCTAGTTCAGTTCTAGTTCAGTTCTAGTTTAGATCTAGTTCAGTTCTAGTTCAGTTCTAGTTCAGTTCTAGTTCAGTTCTAGTTCAGTTCTAGTTCAGTTCTAGTTCAGTTCTAGTTCAGTTCTATTTCAGTTCTATTTCAGTTCTAGTTCAGTTCTAGTTCAGTCCTAGTTCAGTTCTAGTTCAGTTCTAGTTCAGTTCTAGTTCAGTTCTAGTTCAGTTCTAGTTCACTTCTAGTTTAGTTCTAGTTCAGTTCTAGTTCAGTTCTAGTTCAGTTCTAGTTCAGTTCTAGTTCAGTTCTAGTTCAGTTCTAGTTCAGTTCTAGTTCAGTTATAGTTCAGTTCTAGTTCAGTTCTAGTTCAGTTCTAGTTCAGTTCTAGTTCAGTTCTAGTTCAGTTCTAGTTCAGTTCTAGTTCAGTTCTAGTTCAGTTCTAGTTCAGTTCTAGTTCAGTTCTAGTTCAGTTCTAGTTCAGTTCTAGTTTCAGTTCTAGTTCAGTTCTAGTTCAGTTCTAGTTCAGTTCTAGTTCAGTTCTAGTTCAGTTCTAGTTCAGTTCTAGTTCAGTTCTAGTTCAGTTCTAGTTCAGTTCTAGTTCAGTTCTAGTTCAGTTCTAGTTCAGTTCTAGTTCAGTTCTAGTTCAGTTCTAGTTCAGTTCTAGTTCAGTTCTAGTTCAGTTCTAGTTCAGTTCTAGTTCAGTTCTAGTTCAGTTCTAGTTCAGTTCTAGTTCAGTTCTAGTTCAGTTCTAGTTCAGTTTCTAGTTCAGTTCTAGTTCAGTTCTAGTTCAGTTCTAGTTCAGTTCTAGTTCAGTTTCTAGTTCAGTTCTAGTTCAGTTCTAGTTCAGTTCTAGTTCAGTTCTAGTTCAGTTCTAGTTCAGTTCTATTCATTTCTAGTTCAGTTCTAGTTCAGTTCTAGTTCAGTTCTAGTTCAGTTCTAGTTCAGTTCTAGTTCAGTTCTAGTTCAGTTCTAGTTCAGTTCTAGTTCAGTTCTAGTTCTAGTTCAGTTCTAGTTCAGTTCTAGTTCAGTTCTAGTTCAGTTCTAGTTCAGTTCTAGTTCAGTTCTAGTTCAGTTCTAGTTCAGTTCTAGTTCAGTTCTAGTTCAGTTCTAGTTCAGTTCTAGTTCAGTTCTAGTTCAGTTCTAGTTCAGTTCTAGTTCAGTTCTAGTTCAGTTCTAGTTCAGTTCTAGTTCAGTTCTAGTTCAATTCTAGTTCAGTTCTAGTTCAGTTCTAGTTCAGTTCTAGTTCAGTTCTAGTTCAGTTCTAGTTCAGTTCTAGTTCAGTTCTAGTTCAGTTCTAGTTCAGTTCTAGTTCAGTTTTCTAGTTCAGTTCTGGTTCAGTTCTAGTTCAGTTCTAGTTCAGTTCTAGTTCAGTTCTAGTTCTGTTCTAGTTCTGTTCTAGTTCTGTTCAAGTTATGTTCTAGTTCTGTTCTAGTTCTGTTCTAGTTCTGTTCTAGTTCTGTTCTAGTTCTGTTCTAGTTCTGTTTTAGTTCTGTTCTGGTTCTGTTCTAGTTCTGTTCTAGTTCTGTTCTAGTTCTGTTCTAGTTCTGTTCTAGTTCTGTTCTAGTTCTGTTCTAGTTCTGTTCTAGTTCTGTTCTAGTTCTGTTCTAGTTCTGTTCTAGTTCTGTTCTAGTTCTGTTCTAGTTCTGTTCTAGTTCTGTTCTAGTTCTGTTCTAGTTCTGTTCTAGTTCTGTTCTAGTTCTGTTCTATTTCTGTTCTAGTTCTGTTCTAGTTCTGTTCTAGTTCTGTTCTAGTTCTGTTCTAGTTCTGTTCTAGTTCTGTTCTAGTTCTGTTCTGTTCTAGTTCTAGTTCTGTTCTAGTTCTGTTCTAGTTCTGTTCTAGTTCTGTTCTAGTTCTGTTCTAGTTCAGTTCTAGTTCAGTTCTAGTTCAGTTCTAGTTCAGTTCTAGTTCAGTTCTAGTTCAGTTCTAGTTCAGTTCTAGTTCAGTTCTAGTTCAGTTCTAGCTCAGTTCTGGTTCAGTTCTAGTTCAGTTCAGGTTCAGTTCTAGTTCAGTTCTAGTTCAGTTCTAGTTCAGTTCTAGTTCAGTTCTAGTTCAGTTCTAGTTCTGTTCTAGTTATGTTCTAGTTCTGTTCTAGTTCTGTTCTAGTTCTGTTCAAGTTCTGTTCTAGTTCTGTTCTAGTTCTGTTCTAGTTCTGTTTTAGTTCTGTTCTGGTTCTGTTCTAGTTCTGTTCTAGTTCTGTTCTAGTTCTGTTCTAGTTCTGTTCTAGTTCTGTTCTAGTTCTGTTCTAGTTCTGTTCTAGTTCTGTTCTAGTTCTGTTCTAGTTCTGTTCTAGTTCTGTTCTAGTTCTGTTCTAGTTCTGTTCTAGTTCTGTTCTAGTTCTGTTCTAGTTCTGTTCTGTTCTAGTTCTGTTCTAGTTCTGTTCTAGTTCTGTTCTAGTTCTGTTCTAGTTCTGTTCTAGTTCTGTTCTAGTTCTGTTCTAGTTCTGTTCTAGTTCTGTTCTAGTTCTGTTCTAGTTCTGTTCTAGTTCTGTTCTAGTTCTGTTCTAGTTCTGTTCTAGTTCTGTTCTAGTTCTGTTCTAGTTCTGTTTTAGTTCTGTTCTAGTTCTGTTCTGGTTCTGTTCTAGTTCTGTTCTAGTTCTGTTCTGGTTCTGTTCTAGTTCTGTTCTAGTTCTGTTCTAGTTCTGTTCTAGTTCTCTTCTAGTTCTGTTCTTGTTCTGTTATAGTTCTGTTATAGTTCTGTTCTAGTCTGTTCTAGTTCTGTTCTAGTTCTGTTCTAGTTCTGTTCTAGTTCTGTTCTAGTTCTAGTTCTGTTCTAGTTCTGTTCTAGTTCTGTTCTAGTTCTAGTTCTGTTCTAGTTCTGTTCTAGTTCTGTTCTAGTTCTGTTCTAGTTCTGTTCTAGTTCTGTTCTAGTTCTGTTCTAGTTCTGTTCTAGTTCTGTTCTAGTTCTGTTCTAGTTCTGTTCTAGTTCTGTTTTAGTTCTGTTCTAGTTTTCTAGTTCTGTTCTAGTTCTGTTCTAGTTCTGTTCTAGTTCTGTTCTAGTTCTGTTCTAGTTCTGTTCTAGTTCTGTTCTAGTTCTGTTCTAGTTCTGTTCTAGTTCTGTTCTAGTTCTGTTATAGTTCTGTTCCAGTTCAGTTCTAGTTCAGTTCTGGTTCAGTTTCAGTTTTTTTTAAGTCTCTGAACTTATTGAGCTAATCGTACATAATAAAATCCATATAATAATTATGTGCACAAAATAAATGATTAATATTTTGGCGCCAAAAAAACCATTAATTTTACTTAAAACAACATTTAATTATGACTTCCGTCCCTCTATAACAATCTCACAAAACTTACACAAATAAATTAAAAACTTCGTCAAAAATTCAAAAAAATATTCGAATTCAACTGACAGTCTGACATTTTGTTGATGTTAATTTCTCGCCTACTCCAGACACAAAAAGCTATTATTATTTTTTAATTCTTTTCAACAAAAGACGTTTAAAAAAGGTATTTATTCTTTTTGTTTGAGCATTACTAACTAAATTCAAATTGAAACTTTATCTGAAATGGAAACATGAATAGATTTTTATTCCCGCTAACTCTAATCTTAAACATGATCATTAATAAAAATAATTGGTGCATTCAAACCTCCAAACACACATCTGTTAAAAACCCTTAGATTTTTGAAAAGATCATTGATGAGTATAAATGATGATTTAACAAACAAAGCTGTAGGTGGAACTACTGTAATTTAATATTAATTTGTGAACATTTTCGTATTCATCATCATATGAAAAAAGGGCGCCGTTTTCTTTGAATGGAGTTTAGAAAAAAGTAGTCTGTTTAAGGCATCAGCGTTAAACATCAAACAGGATGGGATCTTTATACTTTTGATTTCATTCTCTGTGTGTTATGAGGATATATCAATCACTTTTCAAGCTAACATGAAAAAAATTTAAACGTTTTAATTTTTTAATGGTCTTCTACAACTACCTGCCAAATTATGGTTTAATTTTCTTATAGAAGTAGAAAACACAAACCAAAATTATGGTTTTAAACTTGGACCAATTGATCGTTTATCTTTGAAAGTAATTATTCCCCTTAACAAAACAATAATTAAACAAACGGTATATTAACCCTCTACACTAACGTACTGCATATAAAATTATCCATCAAATTGGCGTTTTCGGAAACTTCATTTCTAGTAAAGCGTGGTTAGAAAAATTCAATCTGAGAGACTTTTTTAAACGAAATATTCAATGTAATACTGATACAGATACTCCGTCTTAGATGAAGCTAGAGTATAAGCGAGGTCACTGGATATTCGGTCCAATTAACACCGAAATTTTCTTATATTGTTCCAAATGGTATCACTAACAGAAATCGGTGTTATGTCTAAAATAATTTGGATTAAAGCTAAATTCTTTTCTGACATTGTAAGAGGGTCGTCGGAACTAGTTGGAAACATCTGATGATCAATCATACCATATATAATATAAGCAGCATTGATTGAAACGTTTTCAATCTTCTTACGACTTTATAAATCAACATTTACCATATAGAAGTGTACAAGATAGAGACCGTATATACTTCTTTCGATGTGATGCAAAATATTATACATTCTACAAGTTAACATATATACATCGGTCACCCCAATTACGATTTCAACTTTGTTTATATCCTATACAACTATAGTGTGGAGGGTACTATTCGTCGGTAGATGTTGTTTGTTACATCCAAATATATTGATCACAAAAGTTAAAATGTACTAAGTTAGTTAGAAAGTATGTAACGAATTGTCAGTGCTTTAAGTGAACACCTGCATTGAAGGTCTTAGTACACGGTGGTCTTTTTCAACCACAGGGTAGACTTTGAAACGGTTTACCATGCGAGCCTGAATCCTTCAATGAAAAACTCAGGTGGCAATTTTGAATTAGCCGGTCCATGTACAATCACTATGCTATGTATTCGAGTTATCTAATCTTTTGGTATAGTAGCTCCGTTGTGGAATAAGAGGCAGCATAGGCTCAACCCTAATACACACCACGACAAGGGAAAAGCAATCATCATCAAACCCCAACATCAGGTGAAATCAATCTTCCTGATGTACCGATAGGTGTCCATCCTTATGATGCCATGAAAAATTGCATTATTTAAAATGCAATCCCCATTATCTAATGACCCATTATATAGCACATAGAGACATATTCGGTAGTCCAAAATACCCAACAAAATAGATCATTTATCAACTGAAAAATGATACAAACGATGCGGGAGTTTCCAAAGTCATCGGAACCAAATAATTTCCCCTACAATTAAGGGCCTAACATGAATCAATATATCCCGAGTTGAGATTAGTTCTAGTTCAATTCTAGTTCAGTTCTAGTTCAGTTCTAGTTCAGTTCTAGTTCAGTTCTATTTCAGTTCTAGTTCAGTTCTAGTTCAGTTCTAGTTCAGTTCCAGCTCAGTTCTAGTTCAGTTCTAGTTCAGTTCTAGTTCAGTTCTAGTTCAGTTCTAGTTCAGTTCCAGCTCAGTTCTAGTTCAGTTCTAGTTCAGTTCTAGTTCAGTTCTAGTTCAGTTCTAGTTCAGTTCTAGTTCAGTTCTAGTTCTTGTTCAGTTCTAGTTCAGTTCTAGTTCAGTTCTATTTCAGTTCTAGTTTAGTTCTAGTTCAGTTCTAGTTCAGTTCTAGTTCATTTCTAGTTCAGTTCTAGTTCAGTTCTAGTTCAGTTATAAATCAGGTCTAGTTTAATTCTGGTTCTAGGTACTTTAAAATTGATACCTTCTAGATTCCTAAATTGTTTTTTTAACACTCTATAATGATTTCAGATCACGTCTACTAAAAAATCACCTTTTTTTAATACCTTTAAACTAGTGTAAGATACTCGTAGTCAAAAAGGAAGACTATCCATAAAGGTAAACCCATATTAACATATTTTATGAGACATTTGTAATTAGTTAAACATGTGAATGTTTTGTTCAATGGGTCAATTTTTCAAAAAACACTCGTTAACATTTGTTATTCCATAGACAAATGATAATAAAATGTGTTCTTATCAAAAAGGACTTTAATTTTATGCCAACATAATATACCCACATATATACTATTTTTTTATCTAGTACATAAATTAAAATATATCTCAAAAACAAGGAAACAATAGTTTAAAAATGTCTTTGTTTAAATTATTGACATCCTGTTATTGTTCATTATGGCTGTTGAACAAAAGACTCAATTTACAAATTCAATCGATAAATAAACGACCTCAAAGACCTTTTTTCAGTTGTTCTTTAACTATAAGTGTTAAATTTCTTAATCGTGTTACCTTTTTATTTCTTTAACAAACTTTAAGAGGGTTTCATTTGACCTGAGTGCAGTTGAACGCAATTAACAATTTCTTTATAAAGCGTTCTTTTGCTTTTTCTAGGGTTTCTTTTTCGGATTTTCATGGCAGTGTGTGTGTGTGTGTGAAGGAACCACAGGGTGTCAGTCGGGCACTTTAAGAATGATAGTCAGAGATATAAATGTTAATCAAGTAGAAATTAATTTAAACGTATGAAATGATGTGTACGAATGTAAATGGTTTTATCAACCCTACTAAGTTGCAGTTGATTGATTTTTTTTTAGTTTTTTATATCCTGTATAAAGGAATAATTACTGATTTATGTTTGTAGTACTGAGGCTGGGCGAAGGCATGTTGTGCATTAAAATTATATGCCAATTAAAATTTCCCAGGATAATTTCAAAATGCATGAACAATTTGTTATAAGAGGCCACTTAAGAATCTGCATGGAGTGTGAGTAATTTGAAGAAATTTTTTAATTACTTTACAGAATAAGGATTTTTTTAAGGATTTCTCATAATAAGGGTTAGATTTTTAACAAAGATTGAAATAAAATTGTTAAAAAATATATTTTAAGAGAAAAGGTGTTAACAAAAGTTTACAAATTGAAAACTCTCTATTTAAATTCCATGAAAAACTTCATTCTTAAGACAAGCTATTATCTAAATTGCTATTTAATATCCATTTGTCACAAATCTTAAAACTAAAACTTTTTAAAATCTAAATACTTTCAAGCTTATCTTATGTAAACTTTTCATTAACTTGTTTCTGATGTTAGTAGTCTTATCTGAATCTAATCGAAAATATCTTAAACAATTTTGAAAGCTTAATTTATTTCAATCTTTTCATTTTTAATAGTTTAATTCTTCGAATTAAAACTGACTTTAGAAAACCCATTTCAGAGATAACGGCAGTTAAATTTATACAAAATTTAATGTTCATTGGTAAAATTGATAAAATCCAACACATGTAATCATCAATAACTATAAAATGCTTTGATAAATATAAAATCTCTTCCCAAAGAAAGTTAAACGTTCCGAAAGCATTAGCATATAAATGAAAAAGGCGTTAACTATCTTAAACATCAATGTTGGAAGAAAACAAAGTATTAAATGTATATTAAACATAATTATAGATTAAACCTAAGAGTGGACTGTGATTATGGAACGTTAACATGGAATCAAATCAAAACATAATTATGGTTTATGTTAAAAAATCACATATAATTAGCACAACATGAAGAGAATGGATGATTAAATTAATTTTAAAATGAAGCAGAAAATAACAACCTGTCTTAAAAGGAGTTAATAATTAACTATTGAACAGTCTGTGAATATATGAAGATAAAATGGTATGAGATGGAAGACAAAAAGTTTAAGTGGAGCTACCAGAAGCGGAGCAGGAAGGAACCCTACAAGGGAATCCAGCAAATTATAACAAGGAAAAAATAACTAACTAACTAACTAACTTACTAACTAACTAACTAACTAACTAACTAACTAACTAACTAACTAACTAACTAACTTACTAACTAACTAACTAACTAACTAACTAACTAACTAACTAACTAACTAACTTACTTACTAACTAAAACTGAACTAGAACTGAACTAGAACAGAACTAGAACTGAACTAGAACTGAACTAGAACTGAACTAGAACTAAACTAGAACTGAACTAGAACTGAACTAGAACTGAACT
>NC_060950.1:61575328-61579618 GCF_022045245.1 Lucilia cuprina | reverse complement strand
CTGAACTAGAACTGAACTAGAACTAGAACTGAACTAGAACTGAACTAAAACTGAACTAGAACTGAACTAGAACTGAACTAGAACTGAACTAGAACTGAACTAGAACTGCACTAGAACTGAACTATGTAAAACATGTATGCAGTTATATTAAAAATGTTATATTACTGCCAATAAATTACTTTTATTACACTTTTAATTAACCTACTTCATTTATATGATTTGTTTTCAAATTCCAATTCACACATTTACTAACTCTTGTGTTTAATAACCATTTAAGATTTATAACCATCTTTCAGATTGAATGCGATAAATCTACCATGTTTCCTCTCTAAACTACCGGATGTGATAAATTCCAAAAAAAAGTAAACAAATAAACCAAATTTCAAAGAAATCTTAAAGTTTTAAATTAAATATAAAAAAAACACATGTGACAATTCTAATAACGACAAAAAAACAAATTATCCAAAAGTATGTTTGTTGGTCAACAGAGCATACAAATTTTTCAAACATGTTTAAAATCAGTTCAAAGAAATTGCTTAACAACACACTGCACAAACATCTAACATTTAAAGCAAACGAAAAAATAAATAATAAAATAAAAAATTAAAATTGTAACTATTTCGATAAAAATCCAAAAGAAGTGAGTTTGTGTATGAAAAAAATTAAATAAAATAAATTTATTTACAAAGATCATTTTTAAAACCACAAGCACGTACTCGAACAAGTTAAGAATCATCATATGATTGTGAGTCAAGAAAACAATCTGGACAAAGAAGCAAAAAAAAAAAAAATAAAAATTACCTCAAGGAATTCTATGAAAATTGTATTATTCAGACAATTTTATTCATAAGATACATTAAAAGAAAAGGAACAAAATAAAGAAATAATCAGTCTGGTCATTAAAATCACGAACACAGCAACCAACTGAACGACGAACAAAAAAAGTAATAATGTATGGAAGTAATAAATATAAAGATACAGAACAGAGTAAATAAAGAAACCAGTGACACAGGATTATGGTATAGAATACAATGTATGTAATAGATTGCATTATCAACAAAAACAACCTTATAAAAATACAATTGTTTTAACCTAAAGGGACATTTATAATCATCAGTTGGGTTTGTGTGCTTGTTCTGTATCTTTTCTAATTGTTGAGGTATTAAAACTAGTTTACACCTGCCTATTCTTTACCGATAATCAGTTTATTCATGAATGAATTTAATTATAAACAGGATTTTGAAGTTACCTACGTAAAAGTAAGTTATGGACAATCAAATTTAAATAAAATAGTGATCTATGACAAATGAAGGTGTTTTTTCTTTCGAAAAAAGACATGTATGTACTTCAAATTGGGTTCATAAGCTATGGAATGTTCAGTTTAAGTTCGGTTCTAGTACAGTTCTACTTTAGTTCTAGTTCAGTTCTAGTTCTGTTTAACTAAAATTCTAGTTCATTTATGGTTTATTTCCAGTTCAGTTTTTGTTGGTTTGATGGTTGGTTAACTGGGTAGTCAAGTAGTACGCGAACTGTCAAGTAGTCGAAGAGACTTCGTTTTGTTCGGATCACACCACTCGTTAGATGTAGTATTTTTAATATTATAGCCAGCAAGTGGCTGTGGAAGATTTAGGATATCATTAGGCATAGACCAAGATATCTTACCAAGTTTTGATATTATGTAACTACCAAGGAAGTGGTTTCTCTTTACGGTCAGAGCAGGGCATTTACTGAGGAGTTGGAAGATGAGAGCCACAGTAATCTTTGAAAGGCAGCCCAATCTGAATTGCATGTCTGCCTATCACCCATTGACCTGTTATTACTGCTTTCAGCTTCCATATGTCCCGCCTACTTCGGTTTATAAGATTTCCTGTGCGTTTCTCATTGAAAGAGGACCATTTCCTATTTTCATCCTTTTATCAGTTCTAGTTAAGTTCATGTTCAGTTCTAGTTCAGTTCTAGTTCAGTTCTAGTTCAGTTCTAGTTCAGTTCTAGTTCAGTTCTAGTTCAGTTCTAGTTCAGTTCTAGTTCAGTTCTAGTTCAGTTCTAGTTCAGTTCTAGTTCAGTTCTAGTTCAGTTCTAGTTCAGTTCTAGTTCAGTTCTAGTTCAGTTCTAGTTCAGTTCTAGTTCAGTTCTAGTTCTGTTCTAGTTCAGTTCTAGTTCTGTTTTAGTTCAGTTCTAGTTCACTTCTAATTCAGTTCTACTTCAGTTCTAGTCCAATTCTAGTTCAGATCTAGTTCAGCTCTAGTTCATTTCTAGTTCAGTTGTTTTCTTTCCAAATTTGTCAAGAATATAATTTTGGTTTAAATTATAAGAACTAATTTAAAATATCTATTTTAGATAATAAAAAATACCCGCCATTTCAAACTAACCCATAAACAACCCAAAAGGATTAAATTAATTTGTGGAGGGAAGAACCAATTCCAACAACAAAAAAATCACAGCTGTCTTCATAATATTTTTTTTACAAATACCACATGAGTTAAAAATATGTATGTTAAATCTATTCAAATAATATATGACACTTAACAAACAAGAAAACATAAATATTTTACACTTACTTAAGAAATGCTATAAAGAAATGGATTCAAAACAAAACATTTTCACGCTTTAACAAACAAATTTACAAAAATTATTATAGTGTGACACATAAATACCATGACAGCATTTAAGTTTTTTTTTTTTGTCTGATTTTACATGAGACCAAAAATAATTTCATTGTTTCACTAAATTGTCATAATTTTCAATGTTCTGTAACATTAAGGAGACACTGCGATTTGTTACAGATTTTATAAGTAAAATATATCCACATTTAGTATCTAGAATACAAAAGTATACTGCTAGATACGTATGTTGGTTTTGGTAGAGAGATGAATTTATGAGATGCAAGAATGCATTTGTAGAAAAGCGTGAACAAAATATGTATTTGAATGTATGCGTGTTGTCACGGTAGTTTTATTAATACTAAAATATATACATAGAATATGTAGCTAAAGATAGAGATTTTTAAACTAAAAATACTCGTAAATTAAAGGTTGCAACTAAAGGATTTAGAAAATTGTCTATTTTGTTTTTTTTTTATTATATATAAAAAAACACATTGTTTCTGTTTTTTTATTTTGGTAGAAATATCATAAATAAAGATTTTTATATTTCGAAGGAAAAATATACATTTATATTTTTATTATGTTTAATTTTAACACGCCCGATAACAATAAATAATATTTATTTTATGCCGCCATTAGAAAAATAGTAGTTAATCTTTTTAATAGATCCTCATAACAATGAATTGAAAAATGTTTGTTATCTGGCTACACCGAAAACCATCTTTCTTTTGTTCCCTTTTATCAATAAATCAATTAAATTGCCAACAATATACAATGGAGAAAAAAACTGCATTGTCATAAAATATGACTGTTTTCTATATATTTTTACTGGATTTTTTCCACATATGTATATAAAAACGCCCCTAAAATAACCATAAAAAACTCATAAATTATTTTGCAAACAATTGTAGACCCTACATTCTGCATTTTGCGTTTGTTTATTCATAATACTTTGTAAAACTTCAAAGTAATTTCAGAATCGAAAAATGCTATCCAACAGTTCGTTGGCCGATTAATTCTTAGTTTACTGTATGTACTTTAGCTTTATATAGGACAATCATTCAAGAATATGTACGAATGTTGAAATTCTTCTTAAAATCTTCTAAAAGTACCTTACTGTAGCTCTACCCTCGATATCATTTCACCCCCATTATTCCAAACCATCATTATTTTACTTCACAATTTTTGACATTATACACACATATTTGCCACACAATCAATAAAACAAATTTGCTAAAAATCGTTACACACTACAACTCTGTTATCAACCATGAACAGTCCAAAAAAAAAAAAAAATCATTAAAGTCATTTGGTGTTTTTTCTTTTTTTGTTGTATTTTGTAATGGACATATGCTATTTATGACCAAACGTATGTCCGAGTGTTTTTCTTTTGCAATCCCTTGTCAAATCTTCAATTTTTCAAAATGTCATGTCCTTTTTTATTTAACTACAAATCCATTTGTTTTTATAGATAAATCATGAGTTGCTTAGATTTTCAATTCTTATTAATGACATGCAATAAAAAGAAATTGGAACTGAACTGGAACTGAACTAGAACAGAATTAGAACTGACCTAGAACTGAACTAGAATTGAACTAGAACTGAACTAGAACTGAACTAGAACTGAACTAGAACTGAACTAGAACTGAACTAGAACTCAACTAGAACTGAACTAGAACTGAACTAG
>NC_060950.1:61554410-61575228 GCF_022045245.1 Lucilia cuprina | reverse complement strand
TCTAGTTCAGTTCTAGTTCAGTTCTAGTTCAGTTTTAGTTCAGTTCTAGTTCAGTTCTAGTTCAGTTCTAGTTCAGTTCTAGTTCAGTTCTAGTTCAGTTCTATTTTAGTTCTAGTACAGTTCTAGTTCATTTCTAGTTCGGTTCTAGTTCAGTTCTATTTTAGTTCTAGTACAGTTCTAGTTCATTTCTAGTTCGGTTCTAGTTCAGTTCTAGTTCAGTTCTAATTCAGTTCTAGTTGAGATTGTTAAAATTTTCTGCCGAGTTCACTCTAAGCCGAAATTCTTCATATAAGTGAATTAAACTGTCACTTGCTGCGATGCACATTAATCATTCGAATAACTTGCGCAGCTGTAGCGTATTCTATAAATCAACCTTAACCATTCATTTAATAACTATTTTCAGCTTGTATATTTTTTTCCTTCTAATGATATTGTTTGTATCAGTTCTAGTTCAGTTCTAGTTCAGTTCTAGTTCAGTTCTAGTTCAGTTCTAGTTCAGTTCTAGTTCAGTTCTAGTTCAGTTCTAGTTCAGTTCTAGTTCAGTTCTAGTTCAGTTTTAGTTCAGTTCTAGTTCAGTTCTAGTTCAGTTCTAGTTCAGTTCAAGTTCAGTTATAGTTCAGTTCTAGTTCAGTTCTAGTTCTAGTTCAGTTCTAGTTTAGTTCTAGTACAGTTCTAGTTCAGTTCTAGTTCATTTCTAGTTCAGTTCTAGTTCAGTTCTAATTCAGTTCTAGTTGAGTTTGTTAAAATTTTCTGCCGAGTTCACTCTAAGCCGAAATTCTTCATATAAGTGAATAAAACTGTCACTTGCTGCGATGCACATTAATCATTCGAATAACTTGTAGCAGCTGTAGCGTATTCTATAAATCAACCTTAACCATTCATTTAATAACTAGTTTCAGCTGGTATATTTTTTTCTTCTAATGATATTGTTTGTATTTCTACTTAAACACATTTAACACCACAAGTATCAATGTATGGCTTTCCTTGCTGTTCGAAAAAAGGTCCTTTTTTTCTTTATTTTTCTTTTTTTTTCTATGTGTTGTAACATGACAGCATGGTCTAAGTTTTGTTAGATGACTAGGGGTGACATTAACTCGACAGGATAACAAATCTGTTAAAATGTGACAAACGATTTTGTAACTTGCCATGAGTTGACAGCAATCGTAATAAGGAACAAAATAAAGAAGCCGGTATATGGAATTTTCATTTTTTTTTAGTTTTTAATTTTTTTTTAGTTTTGCTTAAGAGGCTGTACGAAATGCTGACACGCACAGGCTCGTGTTTAAAAGGAAATTTAATTTCTTTGAGAATTTTATTGGTTAATTTGTTTGATGTTTAAGTGGTGTATGTATAAGGAAGCAGGAATTTTTGTAAACTGTGTTTGGTTTTTAAAAATGTTTACTTTAGTTTTTGCAGATTATTCTGCCTACGACTATAGGCAAGTCTATAGTCTGAACTCTAGTTAAAACTTTAATAATTAGTGTATTTTTGGGCAAAATTTAGAATATTTTCCAGACTATTTTGTACTGATAAAACCTTTGGTGGCGACTAAATGCTATAGTCACTACAAGACCAAAGTTTGGTCACCAAATACAAATAATCCACAATTAATCAAATATATATTAAAGACTTCTGTTAGGAATATAATCCTGACAGCAGAAAGGACTCTTCTTTGCTTAAATTGGTATTCTCTCATAGATGTGATTTAACACTACTAAATTGTCCTGGTAGTTAACAACATGTCTTTCCCTATTCAAGTTATCCTCCCCTCTGAAAAACAATCTTATCCAATTTCTAAATAAACTAAATACTTTACGATTTAACCTTGACTCCCTAAGAAACATTAAATTTCTTACTTAAAATGTCAACTCATTTCCACTAGAACTAATAAAATATCCTAGACCTTTTTCTAACTACATACACACACACATACATATCCTTTCATACAAAAGGCAACAAACAAAACGAACTAAAGTTAAGATGTTAATAAAATTGTCATGAAATGTTAGTTAAACAGCAGGGGGTCCAAGGTGAATTAGTTAATAAACTCATACATATACACAATGACTTTTTAGATCTTTCCAGCAGTTCGTGGTGGCTGTACTGAACAATAGAATCTGATACGTATGTTCATTATAGGTGAAAGTCAGCTGACTTTACTATAAGACGGGTACCTTTCTCTGTAGTCAATTAAATTAGCAATTGACTACTAGATAGATTACTTAGGGGCACTAAAGTGGGGATTGGTTTCTTCCCAGAATTCTAATGTTATTTAATTACTGCTTAATAATTAGACATCTGATGTTGTGATATAAAATTTGCTGGGTATGATGCGAAAGAACCTCTTTTACACACACTTCTACACACATACACACACGCACGCTCATAAAAGAGAACAGCACACAAAAAATCCTGTAAAGTAAATAAACAAAAAATAAACAACAGTTGAGGGAAAGTTTGACACTAAAAGGACATAAATTTTACTAAATAACAATTGCTATAAATGTTTTTAACACAAGGATAATTGTAAAACTAAAACAATACATTTAGGAAAAAGAAAGACACATACAATAACTTATTACATATTGCTTGACCACCATGAAATTTTAATTTGCAATTGTTAAGAGAACTGCTTTACTTATGTATTGAAAGTGTCCTTTCTAAGAAAATTTGAAAAGTACTTTGTCCAAAATCACTATGAACAGTTTACATTGAAATATATAATTAACTTCAAATATGTTTGTCATATTTTTAAAATTATTACTCTGCACTGCTGGAGTCCTGGTGCATTATAAAAAAACACATTTTGTTTTGTTGCAACATGTGCTAAAATGAGATGGAAGGAGAACAATCAGTAATCACTTAAATTAATCATTAAAATCTGGTGTTTAGTTTTCGATTGAACTCAATAATAAAATTCCTCATATACTTATGTGTCATAATGATCAATATCGCAATGTCCTTGGACGACATACCAAAAAGTTTCAAAGTGTTTGATACACTACACTTATAATAAGTTTTAACAGGTATTGCAATATGTAATTATTATGTGTGATCATCTTTGTCTTCCGTGATATAATCACCACTTTAGAACTTTACGCATATAATGCTATATTGACTCCTCTCTGCCTCCATAGATCCAGGATTATTTGGCCATAGAGAAGAAGATCTACCCTTCCTTTCAAACTCTGTTTGCTAGATTTCAAGATATTTTCCATGTGCCAGCAGAGCCTAAAATACCTACAATTGGGGGCCGTAGAACGAAAACCTTAAAGGTGTTGTTTTAGATGTGTTGTTTCTGTCGAAGCCAACTTCCATCACTTATGATGCTGTCTTGCCAAGCTAGAGTCAAAGGCCCTGAAATTTTATTGGGTTTTTTGTTTAGACCATGGAATGAAAATATCGTGAACAGTATCAATAAAAGATGGCGAATTCACTGTCAGACAGAATGTGAAATCAAAAAAAGATTTCTTTCCGGTGGTCAGAGGATATCGGAAAGCGATTTGTTTTGCAGTACAGGCCCCTAAAAAGATCCTTGTGAAATATTATCAGTTATTGCAGAATGTGTATGATCGCGGCCATGATTTGTCTTACGAGTCATAATCACAACTTTAAAAAGTTCCCGCATATTTCGCAGATGTTCCGGATGATGCTGAATGATCTATTCGGTCGGAAATTACACATACAGGACAATCAAACTTGAATTGGTTTTTTTGTTCAGACTATGGGATTCAAATATCGCGAACACTATCAATGCAAGATGGCGAATTGATTATCAGGCAGGATGTAAAATCAACACAAGATTTCCTTCTGGAAGTTAGGGGATATCAGAGTGCAGATTCCCGTGATATATTGTCAGTGACTATACGCTAGATGGATTGAGTATCACACATACTGAGGAATGGATCCGTAAAGAAATCACATACCATCCTATAGGTGTTCCTTTCGAAGTCCAAATATGATGCTGTATTGTCATCACCATAGAATTCCAAAGTCAAAGGCTTTGGAATTCTATGGTGATGACAATCATAGAGGTGTGTTTTGTTCAGACCACGGGAAAGAAAGACCCAAAACACTGTCAAATCAACAAGAGATTACCATCTGGTGATCTGTAGATAACGATCAAGAATAAATTGTATAGTACAGGCCCCAATAAAGATCGCTACGTAACCCATGCAGATATTATAAGATTGAAAGTCAAATATTCTGATGATAAGGAATCGATCTGTAAGGAAATCGCATACTATCGTGCAGGTGCTTCTTTTGTATCACATTTTTTCCCATATTAAATATGATTCCATCCTTCAAAATCCATTTTAACAGAATACGGGAAATCAAGTTCCAAAACAATATCAAGGTATGATGGTGAATTAAGTCATTTTCAGTACACTGTCAGGAATTTCGTCCGATCCACAATATTGTTTATTGAAGAGATTGAAGAGAACAAGTGAGGTTCGCAAATAGGTAGAATATATAAATCTACATAAGCTTTCTGTCTGGAGTCAAATCAAGGTTTCAATATCGAAACATCTAAAAGCCCTCACACATTCGTAGAGTAATTGATATTATCAACATCAATAATTCATCAAACATCGCCAATGAATGTCCAAATTTCAATACGAGTCTTATTTACAAAAATTTAAAAATTCCGTCCAGTCTAGTTCATAAGATTCCTTAACCTATTTAACTTAAGGCAGTCCCAATCATATCGGCCCTAACTAGATCTTGGGTGATGTTTTATTTGGATATTTGGGAAGAGTAAAAGGTTCCATTATAGGGACAATCATGCACCCTTTTCACACTTTCGGAAATTAACAGACTTTTATGCAGTTAGTCACTAATACGTGTCATTTTGCACTATAATTTAAGGAATTCTGTCCTGAAGTATCACATCATGTTGTATTGCAATCCCGGGAAAAAGAGGTGCTACCAGTTTCACTAGTCTGCCGGGACTATAAACTGATGTTTACAATGTAATCTATGGTTTGAACTTGGATGAATTAAAAAGATGTCTAAACAGAGCGCTACAAAATCTGGTACTACGGATGGCCAGTTACCCACAGGTTTTTATCTTGGCTGGTCAGTTTGTTGAGGTGTCTTCGGGTTCCACGTAGTGGCAGTTTTTGAAAAATAAACCGAGATGGAGTTTTTCTAATTCTTTCAGATCATTACTCTGATTCGATAGAGTGGATGGATTAAAATCTGAAGTGTACTCTGATTCGATTTACGTGGATCCTACGTAGTGCCTGTATTTTAAACCCAAATTCGTGGGAAGATGGTGCTTGGTTAAAAGACCGATAGACGGTGAAATAAAATTTTCAATATACATTTCTAGATGCTGCGAGCGGTACAAATTAAAGAGCATGACTATGAGCATTAATAAAATGTTGAATTTGAGCTGACAATGCAAAGATTGAGTATACGAGGTGGAGTTTTCTGGTGTTTTCTGATATTTTCTGATGACTGTTTCTATAGAGAGAATGGAGTAATAGATCAGAATTTGACGGATGTAGTGATGGTGTAACGATGTGTTAGACTATAGTCTACCAGGAATGGACAGATGATGGACGTGGTGCAAGGTCGTCACTGTCCTTTTTTAATTTATCAGCAATTTTTCTCTTTGGTTGAGAGCGTAGTAGTTTACTCTAAAACATGGAACTTATCATAGTGGGTTTTTATGACCACTGAAATAAAGTTTAGTCAATTAACATTATCTGTATTTCGGGCTGCCAATTACGTCCCTCTAGATACTGTTGCCGCACCTACAGAGTCATCTCTGTAGTGTGGTTGGGCGAAATTATTATCAGGGTAGATTGAGCTTGCTCATGACACCTGTCTTTCCGCAACGGGACTACTATGGCAAGAGAATATATAGCTCGAGTACTTGAGCAAAGTGCACGTCTAATGGACCGGACCATCCATATAAGTAAATTGCAAAATGCGTGTAAGATACACAAAGGGGGTGAGTTGATGCTTAGTGAAAAAGGCCACCGTGAAATAGGGCTACACGTCATGTACTTACGTAAAGCACTTCGACTAAGTGTGAACCAAGTTCCTGAGTTTATATTAAAGTATATAGTGAATATTAGATATTGAACCGTTATGGACAACCTTAATCTTAAGAAACCATTAATTTCTTACACACAAAATAATATTAACTAAGAACAAACATTTTCAATAACTACTTTACGGATTGAAATATTATGCGTTGTTATAAATTAAACTGCGAAAAGAAAACCCAAGTGGGAAAAGAAAACCTAATGGAAAGAAAAGTTTCCCAAAAAAAAAGAAAACACCGAAAGACAAACATTATTGATGGCAATAAATTAACATCTTGGGGAAATCTTTTACATGATCAAATGAAAACATTTTAACTTAATCCAGGAAAATTTATCTTCCACAATGTAATTGATATAACTTGTGATCAATTTATTACACTGCATAAGTTCTGTGTTTCATTTCTTGCTTTTGACTACTTTGTTTCTCTTCTTTTTTTTTGCCACTTTTTTTCAGGCTAAAGCAATTTGTAAAATTTATGGACCATTTAGATAGCAAACATTTACAAAATGGACATTTGACTTTGTACACTTTATTTTTCCTGTAGTATTGGTAGTAACAGCCAAAAAAGTATATAACAAGGAGTTGAAGGCAAATACAAGACTTTCTATATATATAAATATCAAACCATAAAACATCTTGCATTAAAAATATATTTATTACATTTTGGGCGAGTGTGTGTATGTATGTGTGTGTGTGTGTGTAGTTTAGAAGTTTAAGTGAATGACTTGTAGTATTTTGGTAGGTATTTTGCACCCTCTTTATTGTAAATGTTGCTAAAACTAAAATGTGGTCATTAATTTTATATAGTTTTTTCTTTCTTTCATTCCCCATCTTACTCTTTGATTTCGTTTGTCGGTGCTTTTAGTTAAGTCTCGAAACGTTAAATAGAAACTACAACACATTTGAAAATGTGAAAATCACTAAACACAATCAAGTGATAAACGATGTAAAATATTTTCCAAAATTTTTCATATGAGTATAGTGTGTAAATGAAAAGGAGAGGGAGGGATGGGTCAAGAAAAGCACTAGTGGGGGAGGGGCACCTAACATGACTGTATTAATGTATTAGTGTGCGAAATGAAAGAATAGAAAAGTCATGTTTTATACGTACATATATGTTATGGTTGAGTTAAACCGGATATAGCACAAATAACACTTAACAACAGTAAAACTTTCCGACTAATGATAGTAGTCACAAATAACAACAAAACAATGACAACTAGTTTTAAGAAAATCTGTATGAGAATAAATGAATGCGCAGTCGAAATGAACCACTTGGAACAGTTTTAGAAAACTTTCAGTTTTATATCCTTAAATACTATTGTCTTTATAAGCCCGCAATTTTTATATCGTACACCAAGGACAAAACGGAGTCTCTTCGACAGTTCGCGTGTAGTGAAGTTCCATCTAAATTAAAAACCTACGTCAATATAGTAGGAACGCACAAAGATATTGTTTATCCATCCACCATAAAGTACACTGATCGATTCAGAATAACTTTCAGAGTCGATAAAGACATGTCCGTCCGTCTGGCTATCCAAGTAACTATTGTGCGCAAAGTACAAGCCGCAATTTCGAGGTATTTTTGATAAAATTTGGATCAGACCTGTCTTTCGGCACATTGAAGAAGACTAAAGTCAAAGTGCTTTAATTGAACATCTGCCTTGATGGCCTATTTCACATTGGACTTTTTCATACACTGGGTGAGTAAAAATAAGCAACAACTCACCACTGCCGCTTTGTTCATCCTACACGCAGGTTGCAATTTACTTATATGAATGCCCGGTCCGTACACTTTGCTCAAATATTTGGGCTATCTAATCTCTTGCCATAGTAGATTCATTGGGAATGGACAGGTGTCATAAGTGAGCTCAATCTAACTCCGACAATAATGTCGCCTAACCACACTGCCGAGATGGCTCTGTTGATTCGGCTACAGCATCTATAGGAACGTAATTGGTAGTCCGAAACAGGGATTATCATAATTGACAAGACTTCAATTCAGCGGCCGCTAAGACCCACTGTGATAAGATGAGCAAGTATTAGAGTAAACTTCAATACACTTAATCATAAAGGAAAATCGAATATAAATTAAAGAAAGATCAGTGACGACCTTGCACCTCAACTCCGTCCCTTCTTGCTAAACCATTATTTAGCAAATCCATCTATTATTCCATCCTCTTTATCTAATCACATCAGAATTTACTCCATCCACTCTATCGAATCAGAGTAAAGATCGGAAAGATCTAGAAAAACTCCATCTCGTATACCCAATCTTTGCATTATTAGCCCAAATCCAACATTTTATTAATCCTCAATCATGCTCTGTAAAACTCCTAGAATCTAGGAATGGTTACAGAAACTCATCGTGAACATTATATTTCACCGTATATCAGTCCTTTAACCAAGCACCCTCTTCCTGCGGTTTAGGTTACAAACACTGCTACTACGTGGATCTCAAAGGCACTTCAACCAACTGTCCAGCCAAGACATAGTCCTGTGAGCAACTGGCCAGCCGTAGTAACAGACTATGTGGTACTCTGGTTAGACCGCTTTTTAAATAATCTAAGGTTAAGCCAAAGATTAATATGTAAACACGAGTTTATAGTCCCTGCAGACTTGTGGAATTGGTAGTACTTCTTTGATCCTGGATACCAATATGGGATCAAGCATAAAGAAAACATGTCCGTGGGAGTGGGATGTCATAGAAAAAGACTATTGAAAATGGTTAAAATTGGAGCGTTATTTAACGTAATTCCCATAAAATCGGACCTCCCGATTTGGACTTTCCAGCCGCTAATCCAAGGGGAGGTTGCGGAGCAGTTAGTTAATTAGTTAATTTGTTAGTTAGTTAGTTAGTTAGTTAGTTAGTTAGCTAGCTAGCTAGTTAGTTAGTTAGTTAGTTAGTTAGTTAGTTAGCTAGTTAGCTAGTTCGTTCGTTCGTTAGTTAGTTAGTTAGTTTGTTAGTTAGGTAGGTAGGTAGGTAGTTAGTTAGTTAGTTAGTTAGTTAGTTAGTTAGTTTGTTAGTTAGTTAGTTAGTTAGTTAGTTAGTTAGTTAGTTAGTTTGTTAGTTAGTTAGTTAGTTAGTTAGTTAGTTAGTTAGTTAGTTAGTTAGTTAGTTAGTTAGTTAGTTAGTTAGTTAGTTAGTTAGTTAGTTAGTTAGTTAGTTAGTTAGTTAGTTAGTTAGTTAGTTAGTTAGTTAGTTAGTTAGGTGGTTAGTTAGTTATGTGGTTAGTTAGTTAGGTGGTTAGTTAGTTAGGTGGTTAGTTAGTTAGTTAGTTAGTTAGTTAGTTAGTTAGTTTGTTAGTTAGTTAGGTGGTTAGTTAGTTAGTTAGTTATTTAGTTAGTTTGTTAGTTTGTTAGTTTGTTAGTTTGTTAGTTTGTTAGTTTGTTAGTTTGTTAGTTTGTTAGTTTGTTAGTTTGTTAGTTTGTTAGTTTGTTAGTTTGTTAGTTTGTTAGTTTGTTAGTTTGTTAGTTTGTTAGTTTGTTAGTTTGTTAGTTTGTTAGTTTGTTAGTTTGTTAGTTTGTTAGTTTGTTAGTTAGTTAGTTAGTTAGTTAGTTAGTTAGTTAGTTAGTTAGTTAGTTAGTTAGTTAGTTAGTTAGTTAGACAGGTCCGATGAAGGCCTACAAGTATTTCTTCGGATTTGATCTATATACATCCTCCTTTCAAACTAACTAACTAACTAGGGTCACTGAATACAAGGACTAAATAATAATTCATCTGATCCAACTTTCATCGTATTTACCACCTGCTTATGAGTTTGCAAAACCAAACTAAAATTCCTCTTAATTTCCTACTTGGTGTCCAGCAGTTTTACAAATTTGTTTTACACTTTTTTTCCTGTAGTAAATTTTTGGCACTATTTTTGCTTTCTTACGTTTTGAAATACAACTTCCACTACCAACAACAACAACAACTTTCTGTGTAGACAATTTCTATTGTCAAGTCATTAATCTTATTTCTTCTTTAGTTAGTTTTTGCACTCCTAATCTCTCTCTCACTCTCTGTGTCTCTGCTTTTCAAGTACAAACAATCAGCTTAGCCAGCCCCCTATTTTTAGAGAATAGAATGAATGACTAAAATTTGTTCTTACCACTTTATGTTAAACTTGACTGACTGCGTGATATCCTTTCAAGCGAAAACACATGCGATTACTTGTGTATTTCCTTTTCCTGAACATAGTTTTTTCCTTTAGTTTTTTTTTTATCCAATGACATTTTGGTGTTTACATACAGTCAAACACATTATTTAACGTGCTGAGTTTTTCTGCCATGTTATAGTTGTTGTTTTTTTTTTTATTCATTTTCGTTTAACTCACCAGGCGACTGCCATGATTAAGTGTCATTTTGAAAAGTACTAAAATCCGGTCATGGCAGAATGATGTTGGTATATTGTGGATATCGTTTATATGTATATAGTTATATATATAAAAATTTCTCTTACTCTTACGTACATGTGTCAAAGTGTCAATGATATATATTTAGTCGTATGTTACGATAAGATTTCATTCTGTTTTAACATTTTCTTTTTGGTGTTGCAACAATAAGGACCATAACAACTTTAACATCAATAACAAGTACAATTTTCTTATAATTTATAAACAATAATATCCTTACTCTTAAGACAAACCAACAGGGGTTGTCTGATAAGTTTACCAAGCGGAGAAGGAAGTAAAATATTGCCGTTTAAAGAAAATTTAACATAATTTTACCTAAAACTTAACATTCCCTACTCGTTACAAAACAAAACCATTTATTCTTACAGTTACAGTTTTACTAATAAGAATACAAATGAGTAATGTATTTTCCTCTTACAGATACAATCAAATTGTTGCAAAATCATTGCACGTTTATTTCTTAATATCATTGCTATTGTTGTTATTAAATGAATACAGAATGAATAGTTATTTTATTCTGCAGGACAAAAAAAAAAAACAACAACAATATTTTTGTTTTCTATTGTGTTTAATGATCCTTTTGTGTCTTACACATACTTGTTTATACCGGAAACGCAAAATCACTATACAATGACTGGGTTGTATAAGTAGTTTATCTGGGTGGAAACTAAATGATAAGAATGAAAGAATATAAAAAACTTAAAGATAAAATAAATGTTTGTAAATGTTATTAAGGTTTATTAAATTTATCTCTTTTGTAAAATATTCAGGATGCATTATATTTTATGCTACAAACAGTGATTGTGATAGAAATATAAAAATTTCTCATGTATATGCAGTTCATACATATATATAGGCGTCCCGAATCGTCCTGAAGCGTATTCATCCAAATATCTAATACGAAAATCTATTGAGTACTTTTGATCATTATAGTGGATAAGTTTCAGCAATGACAAACCCCTTACATCTTGAGTTTAACGTCAAAAGTCATCAAGTCTTTATGTCTTTAGGTGCAATTTGAATGTCTTTTTGATGCTTAATTATTTGCAAATGTTGTTGCCATTGTCATTAATGCCATAGAATGAAAAACTCCTGGACCAGATGGCATATAGGCACTGGTGTTGAAACAGTATTCTTCGACATTAAAGCCGATTACCATCCGCGTAGCCCTTTGACACGGTGGTACTAGGTGAATTAAAATAAAAACTCACCACTGCCTCTTTGTGTAACTTACACGCAGGTTGCCTACTCATCCATGTACAATCACTTTGCACAATACTCGAGCTGTCTACTCTCTGACCATTGCTGACCCGTTGCTTAACTTCCGAGATGTAAAATATCACTTACGTTTAAAATCGCGCAGTTGGGATGACCTCTATTGAGTTGGCAACCGGTAGACCGAAATACGAATCTGTCAAATAAGCCGAAACTTTTTTCTTACTCACAGGGACACACTGTGGTAATTCTGATATGAACAGAGTTTACTCTGAACATACCTGGACAAGGAAGGAAAATTCAATGGTATCACTTGTATATGATACCTTTTATCCATAATATTGGCATAACCTTACAACAGTCTTTTATAGCCCAATTGAAATTTGTTCTGCACTTTCCAGTTAGAGAAGTATGATTAATTTCCATCTTGACAAATATCTAGTTACCAACAATTTGCTTAGCGACCACCAGTATGGCTTTCGTAGAGGTCGCTCAACGGAAGACCTATTGGCCTTCCATTCAGAGAAATAGTGTCATTCTATTCATCATTTTGGTGATTATAAACTGGTGACGCTAGATATTTTAATGGCGTTTGTTAGAGTGTGGCATGGTCAACATTTATCAAAACTTATTGCATTTGATATCAGTAATAATTTCACCCGCCTTATTACAAGATCATTCGAATGATCTTTGTACGTTAAAATGATCTAATGAAACATATACAAAAACATCGAAGGGGTTTGTAAACTTTTTCTGGATCTCAATATATAACTTCAGCAGCGAACATGCGGACTGAGCACACCCGAACCATCAGAATTTGCTCGCCACTGGCAAGCTACAATGCCAAAGTATGTTATCACTTAACAAAAGTGATCTTTGAATGCTAAACGAATAACACAAGGCCCACTGTAGTATCAGATATGACCAGTTTACCCTAGGAATCCCTGTTAAACCCAAAAGCCTGTATTGCTTAGCAAAAGTGATCTTAGAATACTGACCGTGTAACTCAAAGGACACTGTTTGTCTTAGATATTGCCAGTTCATATTAGAAAACCTTTTATCGAATCTAAGCAGATTTTGTAGCTATCAGAAATATTAGGTTATCGTTGCACAAGAGTCATAGATACTACTTTACTAAACTCGAAGAAAGTATTGGCACTCGAACACGTTACTTTCAGTAAGTAAGTAAGTAAGTAAGTAAGTAAGTAAGTAAGTAAGTAAGTAAGTAAGTAAGTAAGTAAGTAAGTAAGTAAGTAAGTAAGTAAGTAAGTAAGTAAGTAAGTAAGTAAGTAAGTAAGTAAGTAAGTAAGTAAGTAAGTAAGTAAGTAAGTAAGTAAGTAAGTAAGTAAGTAAGTAAGTAAGTAAGTAAGTAAGTAAGTAAGTAAGTAAGTAAGTAAGAAAGTAAGTAAGTAAGTAAGTAAGTAAGTAAGTAAGTAAGTAAGTAAGTAAGTAAGTAAGTAAGTAAGTAAGTATGTAAGTAAGTAAGTAAGTAAGTAAGTAAGTAAGTAAGTAAGTAAGTAAGTAAGTAAGTAAGTAAGTAAGTAAGTAAGTAAGTAAGTAAGTAAGTAAGTAAGTAAGTAAGTAAGTAAGTAAGTAAGTAAATAAATAAGTAAGTAAGTAACTAACTAACTAACTAACTAACTAACTAACTAACGAACTAACTAACTTACTACCTAGCTAGCTAACTAAACTGCACAAAAGATGGAAAAAATAGTCTTGGGCTCAGTGCTCTCTCTCTAATCTAATCTACGTCAATGAAAAGTCCCTACTTTAAACGTTATACGCACATTATAATAAGTAGTTGCTTGGAGCTTACAACTTCCTAGTTTCTAGCTTTTAACCATTGATCTCCAATGCTAAATATATATTTCTTATAAATTTAACTCATAAAGTTTATACAATAGCAAACACATCGAAACTTAATGAACTCCTACCCTGGCCTCATAAATTCTAACGCAATTTACTTTCTCTCCAGTAAAAAATTTGTAATATAAACATATATTTTAAGAACATAAACCACAATTAATTTTCAGATCTATAAATTATACACCTAATGATAATTTACGTACCATACAAACAGATATTTATGTTTAAAGCTTAGCAAATTTAATTATAACACCCATGAAAACATATATTTATCCAAATGGCGCTGTTAATAATACCCTGACAACGCAGTCAGATATCTACAAGAGTATTTAAAGGCAAAGTTAAATAAAAACTTACTCTTATATGAATAAGCTGACAGGCTTGGCAGAGATGTAAAATGAAATAAAAATACAAATAATTATAGAGTAAAAATGAGAGGAAAAGAGGGAGGGAGGTTATTGCCGCAGCACTAAAGAGAAAGGAAAAGAAACATACCGGCTAAAATCTAAAGTACAAAGGATAATCAGACAGGGTGTTACAAATGCGTAAAACTGCAATTAGCTAGATTTATGATTATCCTTGTTAAGCACTAATAAATTTTGGCAATTTAATGTCAATGTCAAAACTAACCCTCAAATCATTGCCGATTTGATGTTTGTTATAAACTAAGTACCAACAACATAAATAATATATGGAAACAAAAAGGATAATAGGGATGAAATTTGCAAAACATACAAAACTTATAAGGGTCCAGAAAAAGACAATAATCATAATTTATGGTTAAAAAGTCCAGAAGAAAAAAAAAGGTTCATAAAATCAAATTGAAATCTGGTTGAAATATGATACAAAACCTTATTGAAAATATATTAAATTAAAACAGGGGGCTGGTGTAATTTTAGTATTGAAAATAATGAACAATAAAATCCAAAAAAAATCAAGAGAAAAGCAGAAAACTACCCTAATATGGGGTGTTGATAGTTGTCACTATTTGTGTGTGTATGTGTAGGCAAACCACATTGACATTAAAAACCTTACAAGCCGCAAACATATGCCTGTAAGTCATATTTGGATTTTTTTTCTTTTTTTTTTAATAACACTCTCACATGCCCATTCTGTCAATTACAAAAACTGAAAAAATACTGACATCTTACCAAATGACAGCTAGTCTGTCATTAATGAAGGTTTTTTTTTTTGTTTACCAAATGTGAGTGAGTAATAAAGTACAATTCTTATTGTCAAGAGTTAAAGTGCGAAAAAATAATGGCTTAACAAACAATAACAAAAATATCAAAATACATACTTAGGTGTCAACCCTGAATGTCAACTTTTCTTACATACATATGGACATAACGTTTTATATACATATGTATGCATATATCCCAACAGTTTTAAAAAGTAGCATTGATTATCATTTAGGTCCAACTTTTGATCATTTGACAGATATATGTACTTCTAGTAAAGACCCATATCGGAATGGTATCCCAAGTAAAGTTAAGCTTTATGTCTGTGTCACATAATCTAAACTTTACGTAACCCAGCAGTTTGACAAAGAGTTAATGCATATGAAAAAGATAGTAATTTCCACTAATAGTTAACCACCTGGATGATTGTAATTCGTATGTTTTGGGTCATTTATCACAAATGTACCCTTTGTAATCGAGAATGAAGACAGTTGTCACTTTAGTGTCCCCTTTGTAAGCGAGAGTGGAGGCAATCGTCTCTTTACTGTATCCAAGTAATCTAGAGATTAGACTCTTAAAAGTTGTTTTCTTTTTATTGAACTTCCAAAAGTAGTTATTTTACCCATCTTTTAGAGAAATGATTGTTACTTTCTACTAATATGCCAACATCTGCTGTTTGACTCAAATTTATATCTTTCAGATCAATCGTCATATTGATTTTCCATAGTATTCTAGAGAGTAGACCCTTGTAATTTTTAACCTTTATTTCCATTAATATCTAACCACCTCTTGGCTTCAATTCGCATGTTTTGGGCCATTCATCAAGCATAAATGTAAATCGTCACTATCCTAGAACTCGTCCATGTCCTAGTTTTATAACAAGAAAAGTAGCGCCAGTTAAATAGCTAGTAATGCTACTGACTTCCAAGAACCCATTTGGAGATTACCATCCTTTGACTATTTTTGACCGTCTCTTTGTAGGGTGTAGATTGACTTCCTCGTAGGACAAGCCCATGTTAAAATGGTTGATCATCTGTGTAGTCTGGTGGCTAGGGGTCACCACAAATGGTAGGTTAAGTGGTCAGTTCGGGACTGTCCCGTCGAACTGCTGGGAAGATAGCTAGTTGACCAGTTGTTATCAAAGTGTGAGTTAGTAGTCCACAAAAGAATCAATTGTTTTGTGTGATAAACAAAAATCTCTGTCTCCTCAAACTGCAGGGTTCGTCACACACACACATATATATGGTTGGATATTTATGTGTATTTCTATATTTTTGTAAAACTAAACCCTTTAGGGCTTTTATATAACTCCTGCCATTCATTACCTCTTGTCACTCTAAGCAAAATGTTTTATTTCATTTTGAGTGACAGAGGAAGACAAAAATAAAAGCAAATAAATGTTAAATATGTTTGTTAAAGTTATTAATTTCTCAAATTTCAGAAAGTTATAGTTTTACAGCAACAAACATACTAGTTTTTAATTTCGAAATTTACCCTACAATTAGAGCAAAGTCTAACAGTGGAAGGGGGGGAAAAGTTACAAATTTCATTTAAATTTAAAATTTACAGACGTAGTTTGTATATAGGGTTGATCTATCTTCTCATTCTTTATAAACAAACTTATCAAAAAGTCGAAGAAATATGATCCTAAAGGATCATATATCTACTATGAGTGACTGAATTTAAATTAGTTCAGGAAGCATGTATTGAATGCAATTGAGTTATTCAAGGTGAAAAATCTCCAAAATCATGACAATGGAACCTACTAAAAACTATATAGAAAGACGTGCTATGAAAGCTATATTTCTCTTATATTAAAGTCTAAACCTTGTTTCGGTTATTTCAAATCAAAAAATCACCAGAATATGCAGTCTGATATAAATGCGTAATACTCTATCATGACAAAGGACCCTTGTTTCAATGCCTATTAAAAACTATTTAAAAAGACGTGCTTTCAAAGTTATAGCACTCTCTCCTTAAAGTCTAAACCTCGCCTCATCTCGCTATTATTTCTTTCGATCGAACTAGATCGAAATTGCTTTGATTCGTTTTTGATTTCAAGAGATTTCTCATCTTTCCTTTGAAGCAGAGGTCACATCATGGTCACATCAACACATAACCACCTTTTTGGTTCTTTTCTTCTTTTAGATCGTCCTTTAACCAATTCACGCACAAAACTAAGTCGCTGGACTTTTTATGGATTTGACTTCTCAACATACTTTATTTTCACCTATATCGATCATTTTTGATGAAAAATGGAAAAAGTGAAGGATATCTTAGGATATTATCCTTTTTGGCATATATTGACATTAAATTCAAAAAATAACGTATTTTTCTTTGGAAATTCTCCACATACTTTATTTTCACGTATGTCGATCATTTTTGATGAAAAATGGAAAAAGTGAAGGATATCTCAGGATATTATACTTTTTGCCATATAGTGACATTAAATTCAGAAAATAACGTATTTTTCTTTGAAAATAACAATTTATTGTGGCTGTGAACTCAAAATAAGACTCCAAATAGAGAAAAAAGTGTCCCGTATACATGAGAGAATTAAATAAGCTTCTTACACCCATAAGAGCACGATGTTTGAATGTATTGTATACACTACACACATGTATACACTTATAGGAACTTAATTGCAACTTTACTGTTGTTTTAAATAAGAATATGTATGTTCGATATCCTATGATATCAGATCCAGTAGAATGTTCTTTTCATAACAGATATCTCGACAAATATCTGAAGTATATTACCAACAATCATTGATGATTCTGAAAGATTCAGAAATGAAAATGCTCGTTCTCCTAATTTAGAATAACTCGTTTACACGGATAGGCTTCGTGGAGGACGACTTTTCTCCCTTTAGCTTGAATATGCAATAATCAACATTATCTCCGTTGTGAGTGAATTTTTTTGTTGGCAAACAAATCTGTTTGGTATCCAGTTTAGCAACGTAAATAGGGATTTGCGTTGAAGTTGTCCTAATAACAGGATCTGTTCTTCTAAGGACTTTGTCAAGGAGTTTCAGGTTTAGAGTAGGGCTTCTTCCTTTAAACAGAGACGGATAAGAGATTATCTATTTTACAAGTTCGGTTAAGTTCCCCAACAGCAGTTCTAACAGCTTTCTTGCAGATTACTCTTACAGCTTTGAACGATCTTGCAATAAAGTTAAGTTTTCAAGATAATTCACTATTGAGAAAGAACAACTCCGTTCAGATGGGGTAGCGTAAAAAACTCGATCCTAAATTTCCTCGTGAATATGGTGGAATGGTTGTGCTTGGATTTTTCTTTCATCTCATGGTGGGAGTTAAATATTCAAGGACAACAATAAAAATATATAATTGTAATGCGATGACTTCTACTGCAGCTTGTTTTGGCTGCAGAACTGATATAAACTGCTGGTGCAACACCAAGATCTTTTGCTAACCATTTACGACTCCTTTTAAAGTAATCCTTTTGTCAGTCAGTCCAAGTACCTCAAACATTAGATTAATGAAAAGACACTAAACTCTTTTTTTTTGGAAAATACTAACATCCCAGCAGGTCGCCTAATGACTCCACTACTACTATCCCTCTGCACAAATCAACTGCGAAAAAATCGACGAACTTCGCAGAACACAACCACTTGAGAAATACACCAAAGACGACAGTTACTACATAGAGTTCATTTATGTAAAATTGATCGATCTGGAATGAAATGTCTGTTACTTCAAATACCAAACTTAAGGAGGTATTAACGTTTTCATTTTCAGACTTTTTAACATAGAATCTCCCACGAATAGATCCAACATATTGATCAACGTCGATATATCAAGGTAATAATAATTGTGAAAACAATTATTTAAATTGGATCTTATCACTTTTTTGGTTACCATCAAATTTACTGAATGATCTCTTATAGCTTAACAAGTAATCATTTTTAACCACGTTTCTCGTTTCTCTATAGATGCGATATCAAGGACATCATCAGCAACACCCACTACTTATTGTCGATTCATTCCTTAGTTTGCTATAAGTTTAGGATCCTCGAACATGTAAATGTAAAAGTCTAAGGTCATCGTTACCTGGAAGAAATATGGGAAATTACACTCGGTTTTTTATCGAAATGATAAAATAGGAGTTGCTGATCAAGACGATGCTAAAGTTCAACCCAGTTTCGAAGAAATATCATTAGACAAGCTTTTTAGCTCAAACTACCAGAGTATGACTGAAAACAACTTTTGCATAAGGATTCTCTTCTTGTCACGATATTGCTATCTTTGGATCGATCGATCTAAAGATAGCAAACGATCCTTGAATCGATCGATCTAAAGATAGCAAACGATCTTTGAATCGATCATTTATCGATTCATCTTTGGATCGATCAGTTATACTCAATTACACTGGAAATTACTGAAAAAAGAAAGTCTCATGATATACATATGTATGGTTAAGGTACTGAACTTGGTGACACTAAGCTCATCTTATCTGGAAGTAATATGGGAAACTATACTCGGTTTTCTATCGAAATGATAACATAAGAGCTTCTGATCAAGACGATGCTAAAGTTCAAGCCTTTTAGCTACGAGAGCACGACTGAATCCAACTTTTACAATTTTAGATTGTATTAACGAATGATTATATAAGGATACTCTTCCTGTCAGGATTCTCTTCCTGTCTGATCAAGACGATGCTAAAGTTCAAGCCTTTTAGCCTCAAACTACGAGAGCACGACTGATCGATCGATCTAAAGATAGAGAACGATTTTTGAATCGATTAATGAATGATTTGGTAAGGATTGGATTGGCACGATATTGCTAACTTTGGTTCGATCGATCTAGAGATAAAAAACGGAATTTGAATCGATTAACGAAAGATTTGATAAGGATTCTCTTTGTGTCACGATATTGCTATCTTTGGTTCGATTAACGAATGATTTGATAAGGATACTCTTATTGTCACGATATTGCTATCTTTGTCACGATATTGCTATCGATATAAAGATAGAAAACGATCATTGAATTGATCATTTAACGATTGATCTTTGGATCAATCATTTATACACTGGAAAGTACTGAAATCAAAAAGTCTTATAATATATGGTTTAATGTCCTGAACTTTTTGTAAATAAAATTTAAGTTTTTGATATTGTTCCTGAACTCAAGATCTAAAATGCGATCATATAAAACAAGCTTTATTAGATTTCCAAACAAAAAAGACTTTGATGGATTATTTCTGTGAAATTTAATTAAATTGTCCTGTTTAGCAGTGTGTGAGTCGTTACAAAAGTGAAACTAAAAGGCTATGACTTGAAAAAAAAACTTTATTCTGTGCAGATTTTGAAAAAAAACCGAAATCACACAAATGAACATGATGTTTTCGTTTTTTTTTTCAAAGAGAAAACCAGAAAAATAACAAAACATGAGTATGACATGCAGAATATAATAAAAACCCTTGTCAAACATAGCAAAATTCTTGACATAAAGCAAGATGAGCAGAACAACAACAAAACGAACAATAATAAAATAATAACAGAAACAACAAGAATTTGTTTCCATTGGCATAAATGTCAAAATCATGCTCTCGTACATGTGAAACAACAAAGTGAAAAAAGGAGAAAAATTTAATAATAATATTTTGCATGTAACCATGTGATTACAAAGTAAAAGAAAATGACAAATGACAACTTCAATTAGTAACAACAAAATTTTTCTGGCAAAAAAAAAGATACAAGAGAGAGAGAGAGAGAAAAATAAAATACAAAATAAATTTTTAATACAATTTAAAATAAAATTTATGAAAAAATAATAAATATGACAGCAACAACTATGGCAAAAGCAAATAATAAAAGAGGACTGTGCGGTGACTGTGTAGTGAACAAAACCAAATGACACGCAAACAACAAGTTAAAGTTATACACATATGGGAAATACTAATATAAAGTGATGGAAAAAATACTGATGAATATATGGTGACTTATTTTGGGGTAAAAGTGTAGTTAAAAAGGCCTCAAGGATAAAATATTTTCCAAAAAAAAAATTTATTTTCCAAAAAATTTTTTTTTTTTTGGAAAATATTTTAGATAGATAGATAGATAGATAGATAGATAGATAG
>NC_060950.1:61552299-61554310 GCF_022045245.1 Lucilia cuprina | reverse complement strand
ATAGACTAGACTATAGACTAGACTATAGACTAGACTATAGACTAGACTATAGACTAGACTATAGACTAGACTATAGACTAGACTACAGACTAGACTACAGACTAGACTGTAGACTAGACTATAGACTAGACTATAGGCAAGACTGTAGACTAGTCTATAGACTAGACTATAGACTAGACTATAGACTAGACTAAAGACTTGACTATAAAGTAGACTATAGACTAGACTATAGACTAGACTAAAGTCTAGACTGAAGACTTCACTATAAAGTAGACTATAGACTAGACTATAGACTAGACTATAGATTAGAATATATACTATATAGACTGGGCTATAGCTTTTATAATGCCTTTGTTGGAATTAGTATCCATTATGAGCTTATGACTCTCCTACATAACGATCAATCAATTCTTCAAGCTTTCAATTAAATTTTCTATAAAACTTTTAACTGACAAACTATCTATCTATCTATCTATGTATCTATCAACATTACAACCCACTTTAAACCCTTTTGCAAATATGCCAAAAAACTAAAACTAACTTCAGGGTATTCTATAAGTCATTACTTACCACCTGCTGGCCTAACTCCTTTTCATGCCACACATTTTAGTTACAACTTTGACAAATTATATAGAAATATAAAATATATAAGAAAATTGACATTACTGACAAATATTGACAAATGTATACAATTGCAAAGTAGAGTGCCTTCCTAATGTAGCCCTTGGCAAAAAGGAAAAATACTTATAAAGCAAAATAAATATTAAACTTTTACCAGGGCAAAAAATAAAGGAGAAAAACAAATAGTATAATATTTGTCTTCATTAGTGCGTAACATTGACATACGGCTAATATATTCCTAGATGAAGAGTAGAAGTCGAACTGTTTACTTATCATTTCACACTAAGGCAACCCCTTTTTACGCTTACAATTTGCTTTTGTGCAAAATTTTACCACCCCAGTAAAATCTTCCCTTTGTGTCCTTTACTTAAAAGTGGTTTGGTAAAGTAAATATGAAAAAAACTTGTGTTCTGTGTAAGTTTTTTCTCTCGTCATTGTTGTTCAGTGTATGTATTTTTTGCTTTTTTTCTGTGTGTTGTTTACACAAATAATAATTTTCACATTTTAATGCTTTTGGCCTGGTGTCAAATCAATCATTGTCGTTTTTATTGACATAAGCCCATAATTTTTCATAAATGCATGACATGAGAAATGACAGTTCTTTTGCAAACCCATCATCACTGTCATCACATGTTATCATAAAAATGAGTAGAATTTGCTGTGTTTTTTTTGCGACCGACTGGGTGAGTGAGTGAATGGATGCATGAGTGTGTATGCGAAGATACTGTAGGAATGAGACAAATGTGTGGGCCCTGAAATGGCCTCGTTTTTATTAAGGAACCAAGAATTGGTTTGGTAGAACATTTTCACTGTTAACCTAGTGCTGTAGGTAGATTAGTATGTGTATGGAGCCAGGAGATATCATATAACTAACTAACTAACTTACTAACTAACTAACTAACTAACTAACTAACTAACTAACTAACTAACTAACTAACTAACTAACTAACTAACTAACTAACTAACTAACTAACTAACTAACTAACTAACTAACTAACTAACTAACTAACTAACTAACTAACTAACTAACTAGCTAACTAACTAACTAACTAACTAACTAACGAACTAACTAACTAACTAACTAACTAACTAACTAACTAACAAAATAACTAACTAACTAACTACCTAACTACCTAACTAACTAACTAACTAACTAACTAACTAACTAACTAACTAACTAACTAACTAACTAACTAACTAACTAAGTAACTAACTAACTAACTAACTAACTAACTAACTAACTAGCTAAATAACTAACTAACTAACTAACTAACTAGCTAAATAACTAACTACCTAACTACCTAACTAACTAACTAACTAACTAGCTAACTAACTAACTAACTAACTAACTAACTAACTAACTAACTAACTAACTAACTAACTAACTAAC
>NC_060950.1:61546440-61552199 GCF_022045245.1 Lucilia cuprina | reverse complement strand
AGTCTATAGTCTAGTCTATAGTCTAGTCTATAGTCTAGTCTATAGTCTAGTCTATAGTCTAGTCTATAGTCTAGTCTATAGTCTGGTCTATAGTCTAGTCTATAGTATGACAGTTATAGTCTAGTCTATAGGCTAGTCTATAGTCTAGTCTATAGTCTAGTTTTTGTATGAGGCAGGTGTAAAAATCTTTCATGAACACCAAAAACACCTCCTTCATCATCAAATACACTCTTTAGGCTTTCTTCCCAACAGATCTGCTATATTCTTAGCAACGTTTCCCTTTCCGTTTTCTGAATGATACCAAGGTGTTATTCATTTGATCGTCTCCATTCGTAAATTCGTTTGGCTTCGTTTGCTAATACTATGTTAATTGGGATAATGACGAATGCAGTGCGATAGTCTTATATAATGGAGATTAAATCCTTGCATTAAAATGTAGCAGATTGAGCTTTTAGATGTTTCAGGTGCTGTTATAATGTTTCAAATATTGCTGCTGTGTTGAGAAATCCTGGGTTCAGATTCTAATTTAATTCAGCTTTTGATATAGGCTGTGCCTTTGCATTTGGTGGTTTTTCTCGGTAATCTAATAGTCTCGTCTGAAGTCATTTCAACTTCCAAATTCTCAAAAAATAATTCATATAAATACATAAATTATATATAAACTTTTATAAATTATGATGACATTCATGCTAAACTCTAGAGAACTCTACTCTGTTGGAGTTGATCGGCACGTAGTAAAAACCAAATTATAAATCACCTTAAATTTCAAACTAAAAATCTCAAAACAAAATCCTTTATTTACAACTGTCAGACAATTTGAATTACATATTTTACTTTTCTAAGCAGTTGTCCATACTAGGAAAACTATTTCATATTCCACTTAATTATAGAACGACCTACAGCTTTGTTTATATTTGGATCAGTTTTCTTAAGAAGGAGTAAACTACACAATTCCCCACTAACAAAACAGTCACGTTCTAATAGCAATATACATACACATACATACACAAAAACTCAAGCAGCAATTACAGAATTCTTAGTTAATAAAACTTTCAATGTGAAGAAACTGAGACATTCAAGAGTAGAGACACACATACATACACACTTTTGTTTCCTAAATATTTAAAAGTAATAAAATGGGAATTAGGCACGGCCACAAATACATTAAATGCAACCAGGGAAAACAATAAATTAAATTATTTTACAGAGATGATACTTGAACTGAAGCGTTTTTTATTTATTTTGTTCATCTAATGTTTTAAATTTAAATCTAAATCTTGTTTTAGAAAATAAAAGGGGTTTTGAACATCATATGTAAGTGAGTGTGTCAGAAAACTCATAAAAAACTTTAAATGTTTTACTTTTTTCAACAACAACAACAACATAGAAAAAAACTGCCTCCCCGTCTTTAACTAATCTTTGTATTATAATTTATGGTTTATTTGACAACTTTGGTTGTTAAAGTGAAATCAAATCAAATCATATATTTAATTGAAATCAGTAGTCTGTTCACATGACTACTACAAAACTCTTGACATTAGATTAAGTAAAATACTAAAAAAAAGAACATATAAAATTACAATGAAATTGTTTTCCTTTTTGTTTTTTGGAACATTTTTCTATTGTTTTGGTTTCCATAGAAGTACGTACTATGCATGGTCTTTTTGTAACTTCTAGTCTTTGGTTTTTTTATATTTTATAATAAAATTTTTCAAGAAAGTTTCATTCATACTTGAATGGGTTATATGTACATATGTATGTATGTTGCTATAGAAATTTTATATATAGAGTACCAGTATGAATGAAATTTGTAAAAACTTTTGTTTGAATTGTTAAAGATCTTTTTAACGGAAATTGATAAAGAAGAAATGGTCTTAGAAGAAAAGTCTTTGTAATTATACTCCTCCATTATATAACACTAGAAATTAATTTTGAAGGAATTTTTCACTTTTCAGAATTAATAACCCAAATAAAAACTTGTCATCTCTAAAATAAAGCGCAAATTACATTAAAAATTCACATATATGTGTCGCTATTTTCGACATCAACACTTTGATTTCTTACTAAAACGAATACTTTATTAACGGGCCTCTTAACCTCCGCAGCAGCTACCACCAAATATAATTGCCAATACTTGTGTAAGTCTTACACAGAATTAAAGGCAATACAACTAATTGTATAAAAGATGTTTACACGATCAAATTTTCGTTTTAATTACAAGTAAATATTTACTTCACATTTTTGTATAAAACAAATTATTAATATAAACGTAGGACATACCCGGTAGTGCTAAAAAACAGATTAATAAATATTACGTTCTATGATTTTAGTTAGAATGAAACTAGAACTGAACTAGAACTGAACTAGAACTGAACTAGAACTGAACTAGAACTGAACTAGAACTGAACTAGAACTGAACTAGAACTGAACTAGAACTGAACTAGAACTGAACTAGAACTGAACTAGAACTGAACTAGAACTGAACTAGAACTGAACTAGAACTGAACTAGAACTGAACTAGAACTGAACTAGAACTGAACTAGAACTGAACTAGAACTGAACTAGAACTGAGCTAGAACTGAACTAGAATATTACTAGAACTGAACTGGAGCTGAACTGTACTAGATCTATTCATGAATCGTTTCTATTATGTTTTAAACTATATTATATGTACAAATTATTATAAGAAAGACTTATACATATGAATGTGCATGCATAAGACAGATATCAGAAATTTGTGTTCCCCTCTTTAAAGGGGTACTAAAATACCAACTAACATCATACATAAGTTTTCTACAAAATAAAATTAATAAAAACTTATATTCATTTAACACAATATAAATTTATCCAGTTTCCTCAATCTCAACAGAAATTCCCCAAATAACACAATTTTCAAACATTTAAAACACAAGTCGGAAGTAATAAATTTCATAAGCTCCCATCATCAGCAACAACAAAAACCACAATAACAGAAAACAAATTAAATGAAATAAAATCTCCCTAATTATTATGATCATTTTCATTTCAAAATGTATTAAATCGTTTTTTGGCTCTTCTTGCATGTTGTGTTGATTAAACGCTAAATTTCATTTATCTCAGCATGTCTGTAGGAATGCATGCATTATTTCTTTCAAATTTGTTAATTAATTTGAAAAGATTTTTATTTTCATTTTCTTTATTTATTTCTTGAATGAACAATTCATACTTCTTGTAGCATCAACATGAATGTTTTGTATGGATGGGGCGGCTTTTTGATCTCTTGCTTGTTTATATACAATTTGATTGCTTGTGTTGATGGATCGCACAATGCCTTTGATCATTTGATTATTGTTGCGTGGCCCGTAAAAGGCAAGCGGGAGCACATATAACATCGGTACTCAAATACACATTAACTCAATGGTAAAGAAATAGCGGCGCTGCAGCAGCAATAACATCTGAAATCATTTAGTCATATAGACACAACCAGGAAAATTTATGGAAGTGTTTATCATATACACACATACATTGTGTTATTGGTTGGTCATTGGGATTTTAAGGATAAAGAGGTATTTTCTAGAATCAAACTGGACTAGAATTAATCTAGAATTGAACTAGAACTCAACTAGTTCTATTTATTATTCTATTTCTAGATCTGACCTAAAACTGAACCAGAACTAGAACTGAACTAGAACTAGAACTGAACTAGCATTGAACTAGAACTAAACTAGAACTGAACTAGAACTGAACTAGAACTGAACTAGAACTGAACTAGAACTGAACTAGAACTGAACTAGAACTGAACTAGAACTGAACTAGAACTGAACTAGAACTGAACTAGAACTGAACTAGAACTGAACTAGAACTGAACTAGAACTGAACTAGAACTGAACTATAACTGAACTAGAACTGAACTAGAACTGCACTAGAACTGCACTAGAACTGAACTAGAACTGCACTAGAACTGAACTAGAACTTAACGAGAACTGAACTAGAACTGAACTAGAACTGAACTAGAACTGAACTAGAACTGAACTAGAACTGAACTAGAACTGAACTAGAACTGAACTAGAACTGAACTAGAACTGAACTAGAACTGAACTAGAACCGAACTAGAACTGAACTAGAACTGAACTAGAACTGAACTAGAACTGAACTTGAACTGAACTAGAACTAAACTAGAACTGAACTATAACTGAACAAAAACTGTACTAGAATTGAACTGGAACTGAATGTGTGGAATTTATAGTTAATCAAGTAAGGAGAATACGAGTCTACTTCTACTTTTATTTGAACAATTCCTGTTTTTCCTCTTTTGTATATCATGACTCTCTCGTACATATGTCAGGCTCTTGGATGATCAATATGACTGAATGATATTTGTTGATGACTGCTAAATGATGTGTTCTACATTGAAACTACACTGCGATAATGGTTGGCTTAAAAAAACTTATGAAAGATGGCAGACTAACATGCTTACGAAGGAAACACTAAATACAATAACAAAAACATTCTCTGCGGCAGCAACAACAATACAATATCTTTCACATGCAATCGTTATCACATTTATATGTGATTGATGGATGATCATGATGATTGAAGAAAACACCGTCTATGGAATGAGTAAGTGAGTGAGTGCTGATCTTGGTGAAGCAGGTTGTTTAAGAAAAGTTTTTCTTATCGATTCAATTTATTTTTATTACACTAAACAAAAATACATAAAAGTAAGCAAACGAAGAGTAGACGGGCGGTGAAAGAGGGCCATATAATGAAATTATAAACAGCGGGGAATAATCACTAGACATGATGACTACGTAATGAGTTTGTTCTTATTTTTATGGGTTTTATGTAGTGCGACTTCTGTTCTGGGAAGGTAAGAATACCATTGTGTTGTGATTGCTCCTGTAGTTGGTCTTGTTGTTATTATTAGCATTTTTTTATAAAAAAAAAGATCAAAGTCATTTAAAAACAATTGTTTTTGTTATGATTTAACTAAATTTCTTAGAATCTGCGGGAATTTTCTTTTCAAATGCTTCCGCCAAATATTTGTTATATATACGTATATGTATTTTTTTATTAGGCCTAATAACATGTTATATGCTGATCAATTAACCAGTCTGTATGCAGTGGTTTCTTGGTAATTATAAAGTAAAAAAAAAAAAATTAATAAAATTTCCTAGAAAATATTTCACTATAATTTGTGTTTATTTGTATGCCCATTAAACATTTTGGCCTCCTACATCATTTAAGATTTTTTTTTTTAATTTTTCGTGTTTATTAATATTGTGTAGAAATTAGAAAAACTAATAAATTTTGTTTATGTTTTGTAAATTATAGTCAGCGAGTGTGTGTTTTTCCTAAATGATCTATAATAAATCAATGTTTTTATATTAAACAATTTGTATTTTGAGTCTAAAAACAACACACCAATGAGTGATCGATATTTTAGATATTTTTTATTGGGGGAAGAATATTTTTCTAGATAAATACATCATTGGGTGGGTAGATTGACATATATTGTGGTTTGGAGAATACTAATGAAAGGTTAAATATTTGGAAATAATTAAGTTATTTTTGAATCTACGGTAAAGATTTTAAAAGATGTAAAGGACAAAAATAACAGTGAACAAGAACTGAACTAGAACTGAACTAGAACTAAACTAGAACTGGACTACAACTGAACTAGAACTGAACTGAACTAGAACTGAATTGAACTAGAACTGAACTAGAACTGAACTAGAACTGAACTAGAACTGAACTAGAACTGAACTAGAACTGAACTA
>NC_060950.1:61543969-61546340 GCF_022045245.1 Lucilia cuprina | reverse complement strand
TCTAGTTCAGTTCTAGTTCAGTTCTAGTTCAGTTCTAGTTCAGTTCTAGTTCAGTTCTAGTTCAGTTCTAGTTTAGTTCTAGTTCTGTTCTAGTTCAGTTCTAGTTCTAGTTCAGATCTAGTTCAGTTCTAGTTCAGTTTTATTTTTGTTCTTATTTAAAAACAGCTGAAAAATCACAGCTTAATACATAGCGAATTATAAATTGATATGTAATTATCCTGGTAAATAAGATAAACAAATCACTTCAATTTCATGCACTTAAAACTTAAAACTCCTTTTTGCAATAAAACATCCAGTTTGAAAGCTGTGATCCCTATATGCGGACATTGCCAAACTTTTTTATTATACAATTGTGAATATATTTATTTCCAGCCCTTCAAACTGCCAACTGCTGTAGCAACAAAACTTTGGAGAACCATGCACTAAAGAAAACTTACAACACAACTGTAAGAATGATGGCATCGTTTGCAAATCTTGACAGCCGGCAACTTTTTGTTTAATGTTTGTCTTATTTAAACCACCAAATGAAAAGTGTTTGAAAAACGGCAAAACAATTGCAACGATGTGATTTTATGTGCCAAATGATGGCAGCATAAAGTTAAGCAATTTCGCTTTGATCACATGCCGCGAACACACAAAATGTCAAGTTGCTACACATTTAAAAACAACAAACAGCCAAGACACACATTCGCATCCATCCGAAAAATGCTAAAAAAAGTAAACTTACCACAATGGTAAATGATAAATAGATGAATGTTTGTTTTGTTTTTTACTGCTGGTCATGTGACCACTTTATGTTTGTAGTATGTGGCATTCTGAAGTTCTGGCGGTTTTTGTTTTTATATGGTTGATTCTTTATTTGTAGGATCTGTTTATTTTTTTGCTTTATAGTGGGCCATTATTGTTAAAGTAAATTCAGGTAAGGAAGCTGTTTAAACTGTCAAGATGTAATACGCCTGATTTGGTACACTATAACTGTGACAATCAAACGTTTATTACACTGATAAAAAATCATATTAATTGCTGAAATCTGAACAATCTAATAAATGATCTAAACTTTCTGAATTATTAAATTTTTGAAATAGTTTTTTAAAAGATCACAAGAAACTTTTTGGTTTTCTTAATCGTTAACATTTATTTCTTTCGGTGCATTTTCTTTATTATTTAGTTCATTTCAATTTCAAAACTAACATCAAGCTCTAAATTATTGTCTAAATCAAATGAAAAACTTAAAACTTGTTTCGAAAAATTAAAGTCATATTAACTCAGATATGGTAACTCTATTTTTTTGTATGAAATGTCAATCATATTGAAAATCAAAGCATGCATGTCTTATCCTGTTTTATAATTTTCGTATTTTATATTATTTATTATTTTTTTTGTTAAACATTCAGTTACACTGACATCATATTCGCCAAAAACACAAAAAAATATTTTATACATTTAAGCAGAATGTAAGACAAAAATATACAAAAAATTTAAAGCGAAAAAATTGCAAGCGTACAGATATCAAAAGCGAAAAAATAAATTCATATACAACGTATAAACAACATGCCTGTCAAATTGAATGACTTGACGTTACATTTTATGTCAGACAAATGTCTGTCAATTGTATTTTCTGTGTTGTTTTATTTCTTTACAGTTGTTTGTGTAGATTTTTTTTTTAAATTTTTTTGTTGCTTAATGAGTGATTGCAAATAATAAACTGTGCTATAATTTTCATACATGATACATGTGTACGTGTTTGTAATTATAAGTTCACACATCACTCTCAATCTATCATACAGATAAATATAAATATACTTGTTACCCTGCAGTACATAGAACCATTAAGCAACTACGGTTTAACCTATAGTATGATAAAAACAATGGTCAATGTAACGAGCAAAACACAAGTTAGAATGTCTGTCATGGCCGACCATATGATACGCTTCACCAGAAATTATGTCAAAACCCCTATTCGGGGACCGATTTCAACCATATCAAGGAATTTCAATTCAGTTCTAGTTCAGTTCTAGTTCAGTTCTAGTTCAGTTCTAGTTCAGTTCTAGTTCAGTTCTAGTTCAGTTCCAGTTCAGTTCTAGTTCAGTTCTAGTTCAGTTCTAGTTCAGTTCTAGTTCAGTTCTAGTTCAGTTCTAGTTCAGTTCTAGTTCAGTTCTAGTTCATTTCTAGTTCAGTTCCAGTTCAGTTCTAGTTCAGTTCTAGTTCAGTTCTATTTCAGTTCTAGTTCAGTTCTAGTTCAGTTCTAGTTCAGTTCTAGTTCAATTCTAGTTCAGTTCTAGTACAGTTCTAGTTCAGTTCTAGTTCAGTTCTAGTTCAGTTCTAGTTCAGTTCTAGTTCAGTTCTAGTTCAGTTCTAGTTCAGTTCTAGT
>NC_060950.1:61540376-61543869 GCF_022045245.1 Lucilia cuprina | reverse complement strand
CTAGTCTATAGTCTAGTCTATAGTCTAGTCTATAGTCTAGTCTATAGTCTAGTCTATAGTCTAGTCTATAGTCTAGTCTATATTCTAGTCTGTAGTCTAGTCTATAGTTTAGTTTATAGTCTAATATATAGTTTTTTTTATAAAAATTTAAATTTTTTAGAAAAATTTGCATTTTTTATAAAAATTTGCATTTTTTATAAAAATTTGCATTTTTTATAAAAATTTCCATTTGTTATAGAAATTTCCATTTTTTATAAAAATTTCCATTTGTTATAGAAATTTCCATTTTTTATAAAAATTTCTATTTTTTATAAAAATTTCCATTTTATTATAAAATTTAATTTTTTTTATAAAAATTTCCATTTTGTATAAAAATTTCCGTTTTTTTAAGTTCCCAATCTCTAAACGTGAAAACACGAAATTTACACATTTTGGCGTTTTGACAAATGCGTTCTTTTTCGCTCATAAAAGTTTACCTAATAGCTTTTTTTTGTAAAGCAACAACAACCACACTTTGTAAGCTATTGTTATTTGGTACATGAAATAATGAGAAGTGCATAGTAAGCACTATATGCATTAACTAAAAGAAGGAGAAATATACCATGATATGTACTCGAAAAAATAAGCAAAATTTTAGATAACTAAATGAAAATTGGTTAAAAAAACTTCTTCTGGAGATCTTGATTAGGGGAACAAAAGTCATTATTAAACTTATTAATCACGATTTGGGTTTTAGAAAATATACAAAATTTCACTATATGGGACATAGTGCAAAGTCTGTCTTTATAATTTCAGATTATTTATAATTATGATTTACGGTAGTATTCTCCTTTAATTTGTTCAGTCTTAACCCACTTTTTTGCTGCAATGTATAATTATGAATCTGAATTTCCCATTCGCTATTTAAAATCCGTGCTTTTAGTTTCTGCAGCTTCTTGAATAGGACGTTGGGGTATTTGTAATAGGAAGATCTTAATCGCTACTGATTGGTATGTGAGATCAGAATAAATTCAATGAATGAGAATAGGGTTATGTTGTGCTCGATACTGGGCGATCTTAAGCCTAATGATCATTTATATTTATACCCTACACCATTTTAGTGGGGAGGGTATATTGGGTTTGTGCTGATGTTTGTAACACACAAAAATATTGGTCCTATACCTACCTTGAAGTATACCAATCGGCTCAAAATCATTTTCTGAGTCGATTTAGCTATGTCCGTCCGTCTGTCCGTCCATGTGAACTTTGTAATCAAACTGCAGGTCGCAATTTTGAAGATAATTGGTACGTGATATTTTATGGTACGGTAGACGAAGACTATTGAAAATGGTTGATATCGATCCATTATTTCACCTAGCCCCTATACAACTAAACCCCCGAATAGGGCTTTTAAACTGTGTACTCAAATTACAGGTCAAAATTTTGGAAATAATTCAACGAAATTTTTCATATCATCTTCTACAGTTGGTGATCAATATTTTCTCATCGAACTGAAAAAAGTTCTTATAAATAAAAAGGCTCACAGAGCTTTAATTGTTGCTCTGAGAGCTTTTACGACTTTAATGATGAATTGTTTTGTGTTCGTGATTGGAAATCGATTTTTAACACACTATTTTTCTTTTACTGCAGGTGATGGATCTGTTAATATTAAATAACAGCTTATGAAGGAGAACAGTTGCAACTTTTTTGCTGTTGCTTTTTTGCTTTTGCTCTATCGGTGTCAAGTTCCTTGAAATGTAAATATATTCATTTAACTAATTTTTCTCTCAGTGTAATAACTATAATATATTTAATACACAACTGTTTACTAATAAAATACACCTTTTACCACTGTCTTAACATATTTAACATGACGAGGACAACTACAAGTATTTGCTTGCTGTTTGCTCATGATATTGTTGTAGTTGTTGTGATGATGATGACGATGATGGGTGACGCCTACTTATGGCTGTAGGAGCTTACTTATATGTATATAGTATGAGTTGTAATGTTTGTTTTTGTTTTTTACTGTGTATCTGTGAGTGTCTCATTAAGTCATTTTATTGTTGAAAATTAAAAGCCCGCTCATAAACTGACATGCTTAATAGCATTGCTTTATAGTTTTGTTGTTGTAGTTACTACTATTATTATTACTGTTGTTGTTGTTGTGTGATAACTGACATATAAATAATGTCATAATCTGAAAGTTTATTGACAGTACAACTTAACTGCATTCTCTTTTACTGTCAGTAGCTGTCAATTTCAAACAGAGTTCTTGTTATTTTTATTTGGTTGGTTTTGCTGCTGCTGTTGCTGTTGCTGTTGCTTCTCTTTTCATTTGTAATATTAACGTTGAGTAGGAAAATAAATACAATGTGATGCGTGATTTTTATTTTATGAAAAGGTTTCTTTTATATTCTATAGTAAAAAAAAATTAAATCATGTCTATTAAGAATTCTTCCAATTCATGGGCTGAGTAACTGGCATGATTGTATGTCTGTCTGCCGCTGTGTTTGTCTGCCTATCTATCTATCGCTTGTTGTTTTGCTATATAAAAAATTGTATCATTCTAAACATGTAGACATTAGAAAATATTCAATCTGACATTTATACTCTACATGACGTCCTTCTTTTCAATATTTGTAGGTTGGATTTTATTCTTTTTATTATATTTTTGCTGCTTTTCAAATACATAATATTTTTTTCGCTTTTCCTGACTTGTACATTCGTTTCTGTCTATAAATGGTTGGTGGTTTATTGTTAGAGTTGCTTCTTGTTTTCATATGGTATATGGTCCTGTCTTTAGGTGTAGCATTTTAGTCGGTATACACACGGCTACTGTCACTGTCAGATTGTCAGTAATTGTCACTTTGTTGTCAGCTTCCATATTGTATTATATGATTTGACATTATTGAATTTTGTGTGAACAAAAACAGCAAAATTGAGAAAAAAAAATTGTAGACATTTCTATAGAAATGTCATAAACAAAAAATAATCAACAACCAACAAGGTGTGTTTTCCTTCTTCATATTTTTTTCCTGTATCATGAGTTGGTTCTTTTTGTCTCCTTGTTGTAGAATTTCTATTTCTTGAAAATGTTTTCTATAGAAAGTCACGTTTATAAGTGACTTTATAGAATTATTTTTTTTTCGACATATTCCCAGTTGAAAATGTCAATTTCAATGAAGGCACCCCTCTGCCTTTGTAATTTCTATATTTACGATTCAAAGAATTGTGTGTGACTTCAATGTTTTTGTGTCGTCAAAGTCAATTTTGTAAATATTGAAATAATACTATTTATGAAATCATAATTTATAGTTAAGAATTGTGGGAATGAAATGTGCTATTAATTAACGAAAGGAAAAAGTTATTGTTCAGTTCTAGTTTTAGTTCAGTTCTAGTTAATTTTTTGTTCATTTCTAGTTCAGTTCTAGTTCAGTTCTAGTTCAGTTCTAGTTCAGTTCTAGTTCAGTTCTAGTTCAGTTCTAGTTCAGTTCTAGTTCAGTTCTAGTTC
>NC_060950.1:61533910-61540276 GCF_022045245.1 Lucilia cuprina | reverse complement strand
GACTATAGACTAGACTATAGACTAGACTATAGACTAGACTATAGACTAGACTATAGACTAGACTATACACTAGACTATAGACTAGACTATAGACTAGACTATAGATTACACTATAGACTAGACTATAGAATATGAATTGACTGTTGGCCAGACTATGAATTGTTTGTATGCTAGACTATATAACAGAGCTTAGACAATAGGCTACACCTTGTCTATAGATATAATAAGGCCCCACCATTGACCACTCAAAAAGAAGCAACTCTCTTCTGCTCAACCTTAATAGTCATAAACTAAACAACATAATGAACAATAACCTTAAACTAATAAAGTTTAAGCTTTTAAGTGTTGTCATAAAATTGCTTGATACTTAAATCTTTTATAATACTAACACGTACTCATAGTATTCGATTACTTGGACTCGCTCTTTTTTTCTCCTCCTCATCTCTTGTTTATGTAAGATTAAGTTGGACTAGAAGAAAAAAAATATTGTACATACTACAAAGCAAAAAAAAAATGAGAACGACAAAAAAAATGTTTTGTTTTGTATTCACATTTATGGTTTGACATTAAGTGTCAATGAAATCAATTTTCAACTCGTTAATCTGCTAAATTATGATCAATCGTAAAAAAAATGGACAAAGTCTGTGTTTTGCCTGGTGGCACAGTCATTCAAATTGTTCAGTAGGAGGTGACAGTGTTTGAGTTGTTCGTGTTGTGGTTTTAATAGCTACTTGTTGTTTTTGTTGTTAAAGTTGTTTTTGAAGAAGTCTTGCCTAATGATTGGTAGTTGTTGTTGTTGTTGTTGAAGTAGTAACATGTTAATCCTCTATTAAAATCAAGAGCTTTGTTATACTTTTTTTGGTTTTATTTTTCGGTTTCGTCGTTGTCATAAACAAAATAAAGTCTTTAATGATTTTCATCTTAATCTACTTAAATGTCATTAAAATATTTACGACTAAATTCTTTTAGTTTTTTTTTCTAAAGTGATTTTTGTTTCTTGTGTTGATATAAAAATGGATTTTATATATATTTTTTAACTGTCACATGCACAATGTTTCGGTTTATTTTTGTTGAACGTTTTGTCGTGAACGTATACGTGTGCCGTTCGTTGTTGTTTGCTATTTGTAAAAAGCTTTCAAAAATATTATTTATACTAGAGTTTAGAAATCTGTTTGATATCATTTGATTGACAGTTTGCAAATTGATTTTCATGCAAATGTCAAAATTTTTGACAATTTAATCCATAAAAAAAAACGTTGACGAGTATATGAAATGTTGTACATATGAAATCTAACAAAAAATACGTTTTTTTTTTTTTTAAATTAAATAATATATAGATATATTTTTTCACAAGTCATAACATGTTTTTCGTTAAAATTTAAATCAACATATCAAATTTTGTCTGTATGTCTGGCAATGCATACAAACATATGAATGTGTGTCATACTAATGCAATGGAAGGACGGATACCAGGACTAGAATACAAAAACAACAAAATCTGAATCTTATTCAAAATAATCTCAAAACTTATATAACTGCATCTCAAATATCACAGCTCACAATTACAACAAGTGATAATTATATCTACATTTATAAAATTTGAAATCATTTTATTTAACAAAATCATACTTATTGATATTTCTTTCTTTGCGGTTAGCAAAACTGACAGTTATTTCAAAAAAATACTGTTGATATTTACTACTTGCTGTCACTGTTGTTGTTATTTTGTAGATGTCAATTTTATTGACATAAATTAAATATTGAATAGCAACGAGTAATTTATTTTAATAAGATTTTAAGGCTTTCCTTATACTTTCATATATTGAAATTGATGACGATGATGTCGACTGAGAGAGCAAGAGAGGAAAGAATACTTATAATATTTGTTTATAGTTGGTTGTGATTGACAGTGATATTGGTTTGTATATTATTTATATATTTAAGCTGTCACTGGCAATATCATCGATATCATAATACCAGTCATTATTAAGTAACAAGTAAGAGAAATAAATTGCATTTGGTTATGAAGAAAATCGAATAAGGTTTTTTTCCAGGTCTATTTTTTGGAAGAAAACTTAGAGAAATATTGAAGAAAATGTGTTAATGCAAGAGAATTTGTTACTAAAATTCTTGTTTTCTTGTATCTATATATCCATCCATCCATCCATCCATCTATCTATCTATCTATCTATCTATCTATCTATCTATCTATCTATCTATCTATCTATCTATCTATCTATCTATCTATCTATCTATCTATCTATCTATCTATCTATCTATCTATCTATCTATCTATCTATCTATCTATCTATCTATCTATCTATCTATCTATCTATCTATCTATATAATATATTATATCTATATATCTATCTATCTATCTATCTATCTATTCTATCTATCTATCTATCTATCTATCTATCTATCTATCTATCTATCTATCTATCTATCTATCTATCTATCTATCTATCTATCTATCTATCTATCTATCTATCTATCTATCTATCTATCTATCTATCTATCTATCTATCTATCTATCTATCTATCTATCTATCTATCTATCTATCTATCTATCTATCTATCTATCTATCTATCTATCTAGGAAAGTGCAGGCAGATGATCTTGCCAGAACGGGAAACGTTGGATTTTGTCAAGATCAGTATTCTCAGATTCTTTCTTCTTAATGCTAAAAATAAGTTGAATAACCTAGACGCGTGTAAAGGGGCCTAGCACGTTCTAAACTTTGCTGTTAAGTTTATATCAGTGCTAAAAAGACGCTGGTTGAGAAACAGACATTCATGTCGTCATGGGCTCCCCTTCAATAAACATTGCCGGAGTTGCAAAGGCAGGGTAAGAAAGAAAATGTCTTTTATCTTTCCTGTAAGTGTCCTGCTCTAGCTATTAAAATAAGTTGTATTCTTGGCAGTTACTTCATATCTAACTTTGCTGCTTTAAAGTAAAAAGTTAGCCAATGCTTTAAAGGTTCCATATTTGTGTCATTTAGACATGCAGAGAACATCTTTGAGGATTCGCTATGACATCTGATTAATTGCTGTCAATATACACAAACCGTTTAATAACACTAATTCTCTTTTTATTCTAATATAGGGCATAACCAAGTTAATAACAATTGTATGAATAATATTCATCATTTAGTGTCAATTTTTTAGTAATTTCTTTTGTAGCATGACACTAAAAACCACAAAAACCACTTGTTAAAAGAGCTTTGTAAAAAGCTGTGAGATTTTGTTTTTAATATTACAGCAAAAAAATGCAAAAATACATATTAAAACCTTTAGTATCAAAACACTGAGGTAGATCTTTTATCCCAGTAGCATTACTAGGTGACCATAGTTGCAATATGTATATTATCAACAGCAATTGTTTTTCTCAATTATTTATTTATGAATCGTTTTGATTTAATACTCCATCATAAATCATTTGAAATGTTATTTACATTTTAATTAATTTAACACATTTCATTTCATCATATTTCACATACGTTGATCATTTCTAATACAAAAACTAAAAGAGAAAGATCCATTTGATCGGTGTACATCAAAGATATTTTGTATGATCAAAGCTGTCATTACAGATCAGCGGGCGGTCTTTGATCTTAGCGACCGCCAAAGCTTTGTTATTTATGGTAGAGAAGTATGTGTGTATGTATAGATGAAGAGAAACTACAGCAACAATAAAACTCACAAATTTCCATAAACGAGTAATTTTTCATGTTTGTTAAATGATACGAAGGTATGAGTACTATTTTGTATATAAATTTTCTCTCAGTCAATGATCAGTCAACGCCTTTGTTTAATGTTTTAACAAAATTTTCTTTCAAAAATAAAGAAAAAAGTTAAAGGATGCATATTTGTAAAGTAATCGCTTGAAAATATACAAAATAGTTTTTTTTTGTAGATTTTTATTAGAATTTATTTTCAGCAACATGTGTTTGTTTGTATTTTATTATAAAATAGCAGCAGAAGCGGTATAATTCTTAAAGAAAGTGTTAAATACCATAAAATATACCAAAAGTTTTGTGTTCGTATTTTTTATTTTTTTATTTAAGATATTTTCCTAGCAAATCGATTTTTATTGATGAAATCGTTTGATGGATCGATGGACATGCGGGTGTGTAGTATGTGATAAACAGACATGTTTATTTCATTGTGCTAACATTTTATTTTATTTTCTGGTGTTTGATCATTAATAGATTAAAGACTTTTTACACAATTCCAAGAATTTCGCATTAGTTTGTGAATTTGATGTTTTGTGGTTGTTTTGGAGAGAAAAAAAAAAACACTGAAATTAGTGATTTGTGGTTATTTATTGCATAAAAAGCTAGAAGAATTCTATTAGTTGATTGATCGATCGTTTGATATTTGTTTGAAGTTAAATTCAGAAGCCTGTCAGAAATAATTTATTGTACCATTGTGGTTTTTTTTTACTTTTCGCGGAAAAGTATGTGTGGTAGGCATGTTCTAGTGAAATAGCAAAGATATGTATTTCTGACATATCTAAACATATTTGCATTATTAATGGCATTTTTGGAAATTTAAAAAAAATTAACTATGTACATTAAAATACTTTGAAAATATACAGTAAAATTAGAAAGAAATAACGAACAACTGAATTAAATCTGAACTAGAACTGAACTAGAACTTAACTAGAACTGAACTAAAACTGAACTAGAACTGAACTAGAACTGAACTAGAACTGAACTAGAACTGAACTAGAACTGAACTAGAACTGAACTAGAACTGAACTAGAACTGAATTAGAACTGAACTAGAACTGAACTAGAACTGAACTAGAACTGAACTAGAACTGAACTAGAACTGAACTAGAACTGAACTAGAACTGAACTAGAACTGAACTGAATGAACTGGACTAAAATGGATTAAAGACCAACGGTAGTTCTGATCTTTTAATGGCCGCTGTTGGAGCTGTATTTGTCAGTAGTTTAAGTCTTGGATATACTTAGATTTACTATGGAATGTCTTTACTTTTATCTAGATATAGTTTGACTATGGTCACTAAAACTAACTTTTCCCTGGTTAAATTTCAACTAAATTAAAGATTAACTGTAATCTGATCATAGCTGAGATCTACGAATGACTATAGATTGGACTATAAGCAGACTATGACCATGAGCTAAAAACTCACCGTACCCTGACTATATAATGTCTGAATTTGACTTTGACTATAGTCTAAGTATAGTCTGAACATAGTTGAGACATACAAATTACAAAAGTTTGGACTATAGACAGATTTTTATGTGTAAGGACTATCTAGACGACAAACCGACTGAAGTATGGACTGAAGACTTACTCTGGTCTTAACTATGAAATAGAGTTTTTTGAGTAATGATATATTAGTTAAAAAATACGCATATACTATATTAAGAAAAATCATAAAAAAAACTATTTTTAAACCCTAAATCTAAAGAATATTATTTTGCTTCCACATTCTAAACTAAACATATTTCAACAAAACAATTTCTCTCAAAAATATTTAATAGATATTTTTATAAAACGAGATCTATAGCATTTTGTCCTGTTGCCATGTTACCTTTTAATTAAGGAAACCTAAAAGTGCTACGTATTGCTACAATAGCTACAAACATTGGCACGACATACACTATAATACTTAACTGTCATATCATATTTTCCTAGGCTCTAAATAAAAATCTTTTCAAACATAAAAAAATAACCAAATACCTATTTCATGTAACAACAGAAAAATATTTTTCTCTACCAACATTGATAAATACTTTTATGGTTAAAAAGTAAGTAATAAAAAAGCCCCTATGTATACAACTTGCACACATAAACCATACGTTTAACTTTTGTTGGTATTTTAAAAATATACCTTAACTAAAAGGGGGAGGAGACTGGAGGGGTCACCCATCTATGTAGCCATCAAAGTCCTAGTCATAGTGTACAGGTATTGAATGGATGACTTGTCAAAAATGTCATACAAATTGCTTTGCTATAAGAGTTTTCAACTCATACGATACTTTCAGACATACATTTACATACATACGTATGTGTGTTTGTATGCGTAATGTCGGTACTGTTGCTGTTAGCAATTGCAGTCATGTGTGAAAAATGTTATTAGAGTTGCTGTCAGTTTTCGGAATAATAAAAACACATTTTCTATGATATCTCTGCACTAACATATAGACGCACGCATGTACATAGTTGAGCAGAAATATAAAATAGTAGAATCTTTAGGAGACAAACTATAGACAACAATCTATACTAGAACAGAACTAGAACAGAACTAGGACAGAACTAGAACAGAACTAGAACAGAAATAGAACAGAACTAGAACAGAACTAGAACAGAACTAGAACAGAACTAGAACA
>NC_060950.1:61531168-61533810 GCF_022045245.1 Lucilia cuprina | reverse complement strand
CAGTTCTAGTTCAGTTCTAGTTCAGTTCTAGTTCAGTTCTAGTTCAGTTCTAGTTCAGTTCTAGTTCAGTTCTAGTTCTGTTCTAGTTCAGTTCTAGTTCAGTTTTAGATCATTTCTGCATGTTTATTTCAATTCTATATTTTGCTATAATTTTCCACATTCTTATTGCTACTACGTTTCACCAAATTACTACAAATAACTTCTTGAAAACACTTTTTCCACAAAAGTTATGTATAAATATTTTCCAATTGACTTTTAAGACCTCGTTTAACATGGACCACTCACTACTGCCTACATGCCAACAAAAATTTCATTATTTCACACTTTTAAATACAATTTACATCGTCGATATACAATTTGAATCTGTGTTTATAAGTGAGTATCGTAAAGTTTAAAATTTAATTGTATCTTTAAGCACTTATTTAAATATTATATCTTTCGTTTTTCATTTTTGTTTGCTGTCTCGTCTAAATAACATACATATCTTTTTCGGTATAAATATAGTTGTAGTCATTTCAATTTAAGCTGATTGAGAACATATAATATGGTATTAAAATGCAAAAAGGTGTATTTGTCACAGATTTTGATCATTTATAATGACTTTAATACCACTTTATGATTTTTTTTTTAAATTTCAATATTTTCCTAAAGTGTTTTTATTTCAACCAGTTTTAATAAAATTGTTAAATTTATGTGCATTTAGAGAGCGGTGATCTAAATACTTGTTTATGTTTAGAGTTTAATTTATGTTAATTTTTGTGTTAAAGGAAATCTATTTAGTTTAGGAGTTAAATTTATTACCTGTCATTATTTTGAGTGAATTGATTATATAAATAGAAAAGTTGTCAAAATTAGTTTTAAGAGAAATTGTGAAATTTTATTTCGTAATTTTTGAGGAAATGTTATGATTATGAAATTGTATAACAGTGACTTAATATGGAAAGTTTTGTGCTTTTTGAAGAAAATTAAGTTTAAATTTTTGTTGAAATTTTTAAAACTACCTTCTTGTTTTGATGGGCAATCTCTTATAGAAATCTCAAAGTTAGTTTACTTTTCAAAATATCTTCATTGTCAATAAACAAATGAAGTTCTTACATGTTGAAAACAAATTTTTACTCCAGGATTTATGTCAGATTTTCTAGATAAATATCTAAATAAATATTTTGTTAAATCTTTATAGAATATTTTTACATGATTTTAATTAAAATATTTAAAATATATACAAACTCTCATACTCGTTTAAAGTGCATACATCTTACCAAATTTATATATATTTCACCTGGAAATGAAGTCCTCTTACTCTAGTTCTTTCACTCTCTTTGTTGCCACATCTACCAGATCTATAACATCACTGCCATTTATATACTGACGTATGTACGTAAACTCTATATATTTGTGGTATAAAATTTCTCTTTTAAGTTTAATGTACAAAAATTTTGTGCGTGTGTTCTAGTACAACACCAACACTGCAGGTGTCAGGGGGTCAATTCAAAGTTTTTTTGAATGAAAAGAAATAATACAAAACTGAAGCGGTTTAAACTTTTGTAATGCATTAAAACCTGCAGGGTCTAATCTGTGTGAGCGTGTGTGCACTTACATCCTCAACTTACAAGAGTTGAGCTGTCATGTCATACAATCCATATTACATTTTTGTTATTTGGTTTTTATGTTTGTGGCATATAATTGAAAGCTTGCTAAATTAATTTTCTTGTTTCTTTTGATCTTTTACTTTTGCTACGTAGAAACATATTGTACGTAGTATGTACTTTTATGTTGTAGTGGTTAAAGTGTATACACTTTACATGTACCCTACTCTAACGCCCATCATCACCCCATCATCATCATCACATAACATTAACCATTAAATGACACTTTTCTTTCTCAATTCTTCTTTGAGGTTTTTTTTTTCTCTCTTGTACACAATATGATATGAGTATGTCTGACATCTACGAGAATTTGTGTTTGTGAGTAAGAGAAAAAAAAAACAGGAATCAGAGGTTTGGAAGGATTAAATCATTAAGGCCTTCGATTAATAAAGCACAATGACATTCTTTTTGACATTTCAGTAAACTATACTGTAATTAGTCTAGAATGAAGTACAGGCCATTGACTTCAACACAGTTAGGTTATAGTCCAGACTGTAGTCTCTTGATAGTTCAAAATATAGTCAGTCTTTCGTCTAATCTAAAGCCATTCTATAATCCAGACAATAGCCAGTCTATAATCAGGGCTACAGCCAGTCTATAATCCAGTCTATAGCCTGTCTATAGTCCAGACTATTGCTAGTCTATAATTCGGGCTACAGCCAGTCTATAGTCCAGCCTATAGCCAGTCTATAGTCCAGAATATTGATAGCCTATAATTCGGGCGTTAGCCAGTCTATAGTTCAGGCCATAGCCAGTCTGCAGCCCACACTATAGCCAGTCTGTAGTCAAGATAATAGCGAGTGAATATTTTGGACTATAGCCAGTCTATAGTCCCAAATATAGTCCATCTATACTCCAAACTACAGTCAGTGTCTAGTTCTAGTTATATTCTAGTTCTGTTCTAGTTCTGTTCTGTTCTAGTTCTGTTCCAGTTCTGTTCTAGTTCTGTTCTAGTTCTGTTCTAGTTCTGTTCTAGTTCTGTTCTAGTTCTGTTCT
>NC_060950.1:61529623-61531068 GCF_022045245.1 Lucilia cuprina | reverse complement strand
TGAACTAGAACTGAACTAGAACTGAACTAGAACTGAACTAGAACTGAACTAGAACTGAACTAGAACTGAACTAGAACTGAACTAGAACTAAACTAGAACTGAACTTAGAACTTAGAACTAGAACAGAACTAGAACAGAACAGAACTAGAACTGAACTGGAACTGAACTTAGAACTGAAGGGAACTCGGACTGGTTTAGAACTATTTTGATCAAACCAAATGCAGAAATTTCCTAAGTAGCATAGGGTGCCTTTACCAATAATACCACCTAACAATTTACAAGCGACCTCCAAGTAGTATTTCATTTACATACTTTATTTATTTTAACACTACTACCTTGTTCTTTGTTTACTATTTTAAAAGTTTTTGTTTGAACAACGTTATTTCATTATTTGTCTAAATACTTAAACCAACCATAAACCGTAAACAGACGTCCATCAAATTAGTTTCTGAAAGCAAAGTCTGACATAAAATAATCAAGCAGACAACAATAATGTCCAAACGAAACTAAACTAACCGTTCGGTAGTTAATAATAAAAAAATATCTCAAGTAAAAAACAAAAACAACAAAACAAAATATGGAGGACCACCTAAGCGTTATTTAAACAAGAATAGAATAAGAAAACAACAACAGAAAAATTAACAACACTACCTACTAAACTACCCACAGACAGCTAACAACAATACACTGGTAAAGTAACCAGGTCTCAATACTACAATAAAACCTTAACTACCAAAACAATTAGCATAAATTAACGCTTAACTCTAGTCGACTAAATGAACTCAAACAACACCCATCAAATAAAATAACAGCAACAACTACAACAATAATGCCATAAAATTTTTAAATTGTTAATTCACACACAAACAACAGAGCAAAATAACAAATTCAAAAAAGAATCAGTTCAACAAAATATAATCTACGGCAATAATAGCCGGCTTAAATACGATATTATAACCTGTAGGTAATCGACCAGTCAACCAACCAACAATTGTGATAAATAACACTTTGAATGCAAATCAATTAGCGACTGTATGTTTCTATGGTTTAGAGCCCGAGTAACAAAATCTAAATACCATGTAATCACAACAAAACTCTAAAATATTTTAACACAATTTTCATTTAATTTAACGCGATAGTGATGGGTGAAAAAATAGCACAGTGTATGGCATTTTTTCTTCATATTTTTCTATGACTTCAAAATTATATAATTCTTCCGAAATATTTAATAAAAAAGTGTGAAAAAATAGCACAGTGTATGGAATTTTTTCTTCATATTTTTCTAGGATTTCAAAATTATAAAATTCTTCGAAATATTTAATAAAAAATAGCCTATTGTTCTAGTTCAGTTCTAGTTCAGTTCAAGTTCAGTTCAAGTTCAGTTCAAGTTCAGTTCAAGTTCAGTTCAAGTTCAGTTCAAGTTCAGTTCAAGTTCAGTTCAAGTT
>NC_060950.1:61524014-61529523 GCF_022045245.1 Lucilia cuprina | reverse complement strand
GAACTAGAACTGAACTAGAACTGAACTAGAACTGAACTAGAACTGAACTAGAACTGAACTAGAACTGAACTAGAACTGAACTAGAACCGAAATAGAACTGAAATAGAACTGAACTAGAACTGAACCAGAAATGGACTAGAACAAAACTAGAACTGAACTGGAGTAAAATAAAACACATTTAGACCTGTAATCGTGTCAATCAATGTATTAGATTTTTTTGATAAGGATTGGTGCCATTGCGCTTATAGGTAATTGATTTCAAAATTTATCTAGACCAGTGTCTGACCACTGTTTTTACAACAGCTGTCAAACTATTATTATTAATGAACTTCAACATTACATGATTAACTTTTTGATGGATTACACCGGAAATGATATTAGTGTATTTATTAGCTCTTTTATCGATTGAGGCGTCTGCGTAGGTATTAAAACTTGGTTAAAAACTATTTATTTTTACAATATTTTTAATTTTCCAACACATCACTTTATTTCCCCCATAAAAAAAATTCCATACATCAAGCAAATTAATGACTAAACAAATACCTTTTGTATTAAACAATCATCAGCTCATAAATCCTTTATGATGACATAAGTTTCATTATGTTGTGTCAATATAGTGATTTGACAAACACAGATTTTGATGTGTATTTGAGTGTGTCAAAATGACAGCTACCAATATTTAATTTTTGTCTCCACAATGACATTTCATAAAATTGACGGCAAAATATAGAAAGAAAAACATCAACAACTCATCAATTTCGTAGCGTTAATTCCCTCTAAAATTTTGTCATTTCTTCAGCTGTCTTCTTAAGATTTATTTAGGATTGTTTTCTTAATTTATTTATTTTTGGACTCAGCTACTGTTCAGTTGTTAAAAGGGTAGACATTTGACTCATTTTGGGTTTAGTTTTTTTCCTTTAATGACGCGATAAAACATCAAAAACAATGTGATCATTAGAGTAGAAGTTTAAGAGGTACAAATAATAAGTATTTTTGGTTAAAAAGTCAACAATGAATTGTCATCAAATCAGAAAACAAATATATTTGACAGCTACTGTTTGGTATAGCATCTGAATAAATTGTGAAATGCTTGAATGATTGAGCAAATGCATGGTTGAATGGTTACTTGACTGAGTAGTGACTCGATTGAATGAATGTCTATTATTTGTTTGATGTTGTTTTTGTGTCTGCTACAAGTAGTTTGTTAAATTAAAAGTATGTTTTATAGTTTCATCTAAATATGTTGGATTTAGTTCTCAAATGTTATTATTTTGTCTTGTCATCGTTGTCTTATGGTATTCAGAGGTTTGTTTTCTTTTTATATATTTGAGTTTCATTAATGACTGTTTATATATGTTTTATGTTTTATGTTTTACTATGAAAAATGATGTTGCTCATGATGCTGTACATTAATATGTTCAAATTCACATGACATTTGAATCTTTGATAAAATGCCGCAAATGATGATGTGTGGTGTAAAATTTCACTTGTATTTAATAGAATACCAATAAATTTTTAGGAATATTTGAAAATTTAGAACTGACTACTGCAACTGAACTAGAACTGAACAAGAAATGAACTAGAACTGTACATGAAATGAACTAGAACTGAACTAGAACTGAACTAGAACTGAACTAGAACTGAACTAGAACTGAACTAGAACTGAACTAGAACTGAACTAGAACTGAACTAGAACTGAACTAGAACTGAACTAGAACTGAACTAGAACTGAACTAGAACTGAACTAGAACTGAACTAGAACTGAACTAGAACTGAACTAGAACTGAACTAGAACTGAACTAAAACTGAACTAGAACTGAACTAGAACTGAACTAGAATTGAACTTGAACTGAACTTGAACTGAACTTGAACTGAACTTGAACTGAACTTGAACTGAACTTGAACTGAACTTGAACTGAACTAGAACTGAATTAGAACTGAGCTAGAACTGAACTAGAACTCAACTAGAACTTATCTTCAACTGAACTAGAACTAAACTAGAACTAAACTAGAACTAAACTAGAACTGAACTAGAACTGAATTAGAACTGAACTAGAACTGAACTAGAACTAGAACGAACTAGAACTTAACTAGAACTGAACTAGAACTAAACTAGAACTTAACTAGAACTGAAAGAGAACTGAAATAGAACTAAACTAGAAATGAACTAGAGCGTTGTTCGAATAACTAAATAACTAAGTTAGAATTCGATGCAAAATCATGCACTGTCGAGGTTACGTTTCGAACACACATATCCCAAGGTTTCTCACTTGCTATGCTAAATTCGTCGCGCATAGTTTAAGGATTGAGAACTGCTTATAAAGTTCCTGATCAATTTTACAGTCTTCTTGGAGTAGTGCCTCCAGTTATGTATCCATGTCAGATTTATCACCACTGGTCTTCGTGATACTGATTGAACAGACATCGATGACAAACATACAACCATATTTCTTTAAGCACTTTATTTATGGATCTAAATGGTACTCAAAAATATTGTACTATTATTGGGTAATAAATAGTTTTTCCAAAACCAGCGATTATCAAGTTTGAGCAGGTATCACCAATAGCTCGAAGTTTCACATATTATTCCTAAAATATTGCAAAAATCTCAGCTCCAACTATGATAAAATTGGTTATAATATCTTTAATAATTTACGAGATATTATTTCCAGCATAAAATCACTGTGCACTAGCGAATAAACAAGCCGGCTGTTCTAATTACAATCTCTACTATAATCTGTCTAATATTAAACGGTATCTGTTTATTACATAACTTTCCCTTTGACCAAACTAAATATTTTATGATTTTGTCAGTTAATAGTTAAACAAAGCAAAGCATTTACACTAACAAACCTCAAAGAATAGTAAAATTATATAAAAAAAATCTATTATTGTAACATACGTTTATATCATTTCACATAAACTATACAAAGACACTGGCTGAAAGTTTCAGCAAAATATAAACGACCACATTTTGTTTATGGCGTCAAAGGAATATGTATATAAATGTATGTTTGTGTAATAATATCCTGCAACATGTATCATCAACAACAGCAGTAGTAGCAGCATGAAAAGCCAACAAAAATATCAACTTTGTTATATAGTAAGTAGAAATTAATGTCTGACACGCTTTCCTTTTCCTTTTTAGTACTTTTATTTATATAGTTTTTTGCTGTGTTGTTTGTTGCTTATGGATGCTCATGTCCAAAAATATTTTATGTCATAAATTTTGTGCTTGTGTTGTTGTCAACGTTTTGTTTCATTATATGTTTTTTTTCCTTTTTGCCCCAAAAAAGGCCAAATACTACTAGAGAGTATGTATGTTGGTAATGACCATTAGTAGCAACAACAACAACAACAACAAGAGCACAACAATCGACCGCAATAAAATAGGCGTGTGTTTTTAATATGGTCATAAGGATGTGTGTGTGTTTATGTGATAATATTAAATACATCCCATTCAACATTTTCTTTTGTGTGACTCTTACAAACGTTATACGTGTTAAACTGACCCAATCTACAAAACTCGTCCTTTTAACGTACAAACTCATATGTTTAACATCATTTATTTCCTAAATACTTCATGGCTACTTAACAGACATCATTTGTGATAAATGCGATAAAAGTGTGAATTATTTTCATTTCATTGTTGGATGAATTTGAGTGTGTGTGTGGATACACCATAAACAACAAAAAAGGAAAGTATTTATTTGCAAGTAAGAGATTGTGTATTGTTTTATAAATGTTGCTCATATATATAGTATGTTGTTGTCTGTTGTTTATTATTATGTTGTATAAAGTTTTATGACACTTACGCCCACTTTATGAATAATGGTCAGTTATTTAAGGTGGATTAAGTGTCGAGGAATAATTGTGTGTTTGTTGTAAATGGTCAAATGGTAAATGTAAATTGGTCTTTTGGGTGTCATGTTCATTAAATTTTATTTCATGAGAAAAAATTTAAATTTACTACCAATGAATATGTGTCCTTTTTTGGCTTAAGTTTAATATTTTAATTAAATCTAAGGAATTACTTTTGATGAAATATTTATAAAGGAAATCGTTTGAAGAAGAACTATATACAATAGTCTATATCTTAAATATGTTATACCAGATCCACCAAAATACATAAAACTAGTCCATTATCGAACCTGTTATGCGCTTGTTTCCATAGTATCTGATGGCTATCTCTTAACTTTGTATAACTAACCTCGATGAATAACTTCCTAAGGACACTAACCGAGAATAGACTAAGATTTCCCTGAAGATAATGTAATAGTATTTCTAAGGGAATGAATACAAATTTCATGTATAGAAAATCGAGAAGGCGGTCTTAAACAGGGCATGGTTACAAAAATGGCGCTAAACTGGGAAAGAGAACAGAGCTTGAAGGAATTGAGAAGCTTTCAGAAAATATGCACGCTTAAGAACGTAGAAAAAGCTATACAAAGTAATTAAAATATCAAAACATCGGGTGGTATTACATTCAAGTGCTCCTAATCGAGCACATCCCTTCATCAAAAGGCAATTTAAGTTATTTGCAGGACATGATTTGATCTGACCAATTTTAGTATTATTTTAATTCATATACAAGACAAAATCATAAAACAAAGTTAGTATTTATTCCATTTTCATGACAGTTCAGTAATAAATGTCACTCCTTACAAAACGGCACCAAATACATACATACCCCCTTCCGCAACAAACATATTCAAAAACACAAAATGTCTAAGCACTAAATGATATCAAACTTTTAGCAAAACATTGTAATTGTATATGCTCGTACACATACGCTTCCCTATATCCTCTCGACTTTATTAAAACATGCCTTATTTCAGCTTTTTTTTGTTCTTTCTACAATTTATTCTTTATGACACAAAGAATGACTTTCTGTTTGGTTACAGATCATAAAATGCCTTATGTTGGCCACATTTATGTCATCTTAGTGTGTATTTAGTGTAAGTTTATGGTTTTAATAAAATCTTTCTTTCTTTAGCTATTTTTTCCCTTCATAGTTTATTGTCATTTGCACAGACACACTCACGTACTTATTTTGCGTGCAATTATTATTGTTGGCATAGACATACACAGATTCTTTTTATGACTTTTTGAATTGTAATATAAATGTCCTTTAAATAACTTACACGTGTATGTAGTTTATGTCTTTTAAGTGGATATATTGTGTATATGTGTATGCGGTTGTCGGGGGTTTATAGAGATTTAAAGGAAACCTATATTTTTTATAGCGTGTGCAATAAAAATAGGTGCAAATGATCGCATATATTGGTGAACTGAACTAAAAGTGAAATTTAAATGAACCGAAAGTGAACGAGAAGCGAACTAGAACTGAAATAGAACTAAACTAGAACTGAAATAGAACTAATCAAGAACTGAACTAGAGCTGAATTAGAACTGAACTAGAACTAAACTAGAACTGAACTAGAACTGAACTAGAACTGAACTAGAACTGAACTAGAACTGAACTAGAACTGAACTAGAACTGAACTAG
>NC_060950.1:61520610-61523914 GCF_022045245.1 Lucilia cuprina | reverse complement strand
AGTTCAGTTCTAGTTCAGTTCTAGTTCAGTTCTAGTTCAGTTCTAGTTCAGTTCTAGTTCAGTTCTAGTTCAGTTCTATTTCAGTTCTAGTTCAGTTCTAGTTCTATTCTAGATTAGTTCTAGTTTAATTCTCGTTCTTTCCTAGATCAGTTCAAGTTATTCATTTACAAAATGTACTAATTCTAAAACTTTTGTACTAAAAACGTATCAATAAGTATATTCAAATAATATAATCATCTCTGCTAGATTCTGTTTCAAGTTACATGCTCAATAGTTTGCACTCCTCTCTAAGTTCATGTACAATTTCAGTTAGTTTCTGTGCCGATATTATTTCTTTTTGCTCCTTTCTCCCTCCTCCCGCTCTCGTTCCCTCTATAGATTTTGTACTTCTTCATTTTGTTAAATTTCAACTACTAACAAATCATTCAAGCGTATGTTAAGGGTTTTAAATGAATGCATTTGTCGTACTTCCCATTTGGTACATTATTTGAATTTACATTTGCATGTTGGATGTGAGTGCAAATGAGTATGCAGAAGATACCTTATCCTTTATGGTTTTAATTTATTTACTCAAACCAATTTTGGTGATTTTAAAATTTACACAAGACTTGTAAATTGTTGAAATATGTACATATGTATATGTACATTCACACATACACATGTATATGTTTTACACAGAATGTTCACAGAATTTGGCAGTATACACTAAAGTGATGGACATTAACCTGCTTGCCTGCCTATCCCTGTCTTCTATTTGCCTTCTATTCAGTCAGGCATTCATTTAGTCAGTTAATATTTGGCTTATATTTGCAAACATCATTTACTAACATCTCTTTGATTGCAATATGATGCAACTTTATACATACATTTAAAACAAAAGTATTTTTCAAAACAAATATCTAGATACTTTTGTACTTAAAAATACATGCAGACATATGTATGTTTGTATAGTATGTGTATGTAAGCATAAACTTATGTTGTTGATATTAGTATGTTATCCTTGTAACTATAGTTAAATAAATGCAACATCATTTGTAGTTCTCAAACTAACAACACAATAACAACAACTAACACTACTGCATTTTGGTATTATAAATTACAGAAACCTACATAGGTAAATATTGCGTATAAGTCAAATCCAAATATGTATTGCTTATTGGTTTGCAACAAACATCACTCACTCATCCATCCATTTATTCATCTATCCATCCATCCATCCATTCATCCATATATCTTTCATAGAAACCTATTCATCCTACTCGTTTGAATTTTTGCTTATGGAGTCAATCATTTTGTCAGAAACATATACGAACATAAATTCTTAATGCTCCCAATAGCCTGCAAAAAAAAATCAAATGATATTACATACCCTTTCCAAACGTACATAGATTGAGTATAGTATAGGTGAAGTAATACCAGGGCTTTAATTTACAAAACCCTATAGAGGTAATATTCCATCACTCATTCAGTGAGTCTTGCAGATACCTGCACACATACCATAATAGACATGCGTTGATGTATGCAAATTTTAAAAAAGGAAAATATTTTTTATGATTTTTTTCTCAATTTTTTTATGTCTGAGTAAAAAGAATTTGAAAATGGATTTTGCAAAAGATTTCATTAGAGCGTTATGATTTGAAAATACTTTAATGTGGACTTAGAGAAGTTATTACTGAAGTCTATTTAATATTATACATTTAGACTTATATATAATTTCAGAGTCAGGAATTCGCCTAAGTTTAGGTTAGGTTTAGGTTTCACAGACTGTTTACTGTCAGAAGTTAAGCTTTGCATCGGCCCAATTGTGCTATCTGTAAGAAAAGACCCCCCGGGGAATGTTTCCATGATGATGTTCTCCCTCTAGTCTACAGGGACTATAAACTGGTGGTTACAATTCAATCTTTGGCCTGACCTTGGATAAATAGAAAAGAGGTCTAACCTTATTCTTGCAGATTCTAAAAAAGTTTTTATATGCAACACATATATGTTTTACATGTTTTCAAACTTTCAATGGTCAGTGATAACTGATAAAGAGTACTCAGAGTGCTAAAATCAGCGATCTTCAGCTATTTATCTTGTTGCCTAAAGACCGAGAGTGGGACGTATACTCATGAGACCAGCGATTTTCAGTTATTTATCTTGTTGCCTTGTTGTTGAAAATACTTTAATGTGGACTTAGAGAAGTTTTTACTGAAGTCTATTTTATATTATACATTTAGACATATATAATTTCAGAGCCTGGAATTCGCCTAAGTTTAGGTTAGGTTTAGGTTTCACAGACTGTTTACAGTCAGAAGTTAAGCTTTACATCGGTCCAATTGTGCTATTTGTAAGAAAAGACCCCCGGGGCATGTTTCCATGATGAGCTGCTCCCTCTAGTCTGCCGGTAATATATGTGTTTACAATACAATCTTTGGCTAGACTTTGGATGAATTGAAGAGAGGTCTAAACAGATCACCACAAAAGAGTGGATAAAGTAAAAGCAGAGATGAACAATCTAATCAGTGTAATACTAAGGTCACACCCAATTCGACAGATTTGAAATGCTATTAAACATTTTAGTTAAACATCTGACAGATCAGATATATCACAGAAATGTTATGACCCTAACGTTTGTAGAGGAATCGTTTTTAGGACACACAGTTACACAAAAGATTAGTAATTGTTTCATCCTTATATTAGAAGATTCTAAAAAACTCCTTATATTTACCACATATATGTTTTATATGGTTTTCAAACTTGCAATGATCAGTGATAACTGATAAAGAGTACTCAGAGTGCTAAAACCTGCTAGATAGGACCATGCGAGACTAAATGCTAGGCCACAGCAACGTGGAGATCAATGAAGTATACTCATGAGACCAGCAATTTTCAGCTATTTATCTTGTTTTCTAATGACCAATAGTGGGACGTCATAGAACTGGTCTATGCATAGAAAGGCCATTCATGTTCCATCTTTCGGAAGTAACAATAATATTGTTGCCGTTAATTAGTTATTTAGTTAGTTAGTTAGTTAGTTAGTTAGTTAGTTAGTTAGTTAGTTAGTTAGTTAGTTAGTTAGTTAGTTAGTTAGTCAGTTAGTTAGTTAGTTAATTAGTTAGTAAGTAAGTAAATAAGTAAGCAAATAAGTATGTTAGTTAGTTGGTTAGTTAGTTGTTTAGTTAGTTAGTTTGTTTGTGCTGGTCCACACTAGGAAACTTTCTAGTTCAGTTCTAGTTCAGTTCTAGTTCAGTTCTAGTTCAGTTCTAGTTCAGTTCTAGTTCAGTTCTAGTTCAGTTCTAGTTCAGTTCTAGTTCAGTTCTAG
>NC_060950.1:61518509-61520510 GCF_022045245.1 Lucilia cuprina | reverse complement strand
ACTGAACTAGAACTGAACTAGAACTGAACTAGAACTGAACTAGAACTGAACTAGAACTGAACTAGAACTGAACTAGAACTGAACTAATACTGAACTAGAACTGAACTATAACACAACTAGAACTGAAATAAAAAAGAATAGAAATAGAAAAGACAAATTAATGTATAGCATTCTGAATTGTTCACCCTCTGTATTTACCTTTACCAATCATATCGTTTATTACAGTTGTTGATGTCATGTGATTACCCCTAAAGATACTTATTGCTATTTCTGTTTTTGCTGCTGCTGTGGCATGCAACTACCACTATAAATGTTGCTATTTTTTGTTGCTATTATTGTACGTAAATACTTACTAACATAACGTTTCTCCATCAACAATTTTACATTTTATACATTTGTGGAATTTTCATTGTAATGTTTTAAATATTTGTTAGTAAGTATACTTATAGACTTAATTCTATGTTATATTCATATGAAAGTGTATAAATATAGTTATGTACATTTAGTTTTCTTTTTTTTTTTTTGCTGCTTGTGGAGGAGATGTTTTTGGTTTTTCAATGCGGTGGAGATTGAGGAGGACAACAACTATAATTTTGTGGAATGTTATTGGGTTTTGCAATTTGTGGCTTCCAACTATTGTAACATTACTACAAATTGTAATTTGAAATTGGAATTTTCCTAATCGTAATTGACACTTAACATTGTTGGTTTTTACTTTTAGCCTTTTGTCGTAAGTTCCATGTGTTGTTCATGTATGTTCAAATAAAGGTAGTTAGGAGGTGTGTGTGTGTACAGAAATGTGGATATAACATAAAAAGGTAAATTATTTCTTTAGAATATAAATGGGATTTAAGGTTAATTAGTTAAGTAGTAAATAAAATGGTGTATACAATTTAATATAGTTAATTTAAGTTAAACTACATAGAATATTACATGGCTTACTAATATAAATATATAAGACAATTTTGGAAAAAGGGCATTTTGAAAAACTTCTTCTGAATTTGGTTTACAATATCTTTATATCAAAAAGCTGTGTATTTATTGCCAAATATTCTCTTAAACAATAAATCTTCATTTGAACCTATTAAAATTTTATACAGAAAAAATAAATAAAACCTTCAACTCTGCACTGCTCAAACCGTTTGTCATTCAGCTTTGATAAAAAATATTATTTCGAACGATGAAGTAGCCGAAAGAAATCAACTGTCCCATAAATTACATTTTCAAAAAATTGAAACAAAATAAATACATACCTTCATAAAGATAATACAATATATCCTCCATGGATTTTTAACTAGAGTGCCATTGTGCAAATAAATATTACACTTCGAATCTCATCATTTACGAAAAATAAATGTGTGGGTTAAGTGTATGTAGTCATAAAATGAAACTGATAAATCAAGACAAATAAATTTGTTTTAATATATTACGCAAGTGCAAATGTGACACAATGAGATCCATTTAGGAAAACATTAAACCGAATGTGACGAATTCAGCCTTTTTTTTTGGTGAAAATCTGATCACAAGAGTCTTTAGTCTGCAGCTGAATATAACTTTATTACACACGTGTATAACTGACTCAAAATGAACTAAAAGTGGACTAGAGTTGAACAAGATCTGAACTTAAACGAACTAAAATAGAACAAGATCAGAACTATATATTGAAATTGAACAGAACTAGAAGAGAAATAAAACTAGGACAGAACTAGAACAGAACTAGAAGAGAACTAGAAAAGAACTAGAACAGAACTAGAACAGAACTAGAACAGAAATAGAACAGAACTAGAACAGAAATAGAACAGAAATATAACAGAATTAGAACACAACTAGAACAGAACTAGAACAGTAGTAGAACAGAACTAGAACAGAACTAGAACAGAACTAGAACAGAAATAGAACAGTACTAGAACAGAACTAGAACAGAACTAGAACAGAACTACAACAGAACTAGAACAGAACTAGAACAGAACTAGAACAGAACTAGAACAGAACTAGAACAGA
>NC_060950.1:61506662-61518409 GCF_022045245.1 Lucilia cuprina | reverse complement strand
TATAGTCTAGTCTATAGTCTAGTCTATAGTCTAGTCTATAGTCTAGTCTATAGTCTAGTCTATAGTCTAGTCTATAGTCTAGTCTGTAGTCAAGTCTATAGTCTAGTCCAAGTCTAGTTTATATTGTAATCTATACTCTAGTCTATAGTCTAGTCTATACTCTTTTTTATAGTCTAGTCTATACTCTAGTCTATAGTCTAGCGTATAGTTTAGTCTATATTCCAATCTGCAATCTAGCCGATAGTCTAGTTTATAGTATAGTCTATGGTCTGGTTTAGACTGTCGTATTGAGTATAGGATAGGATAAAGTCAAGCCTATAGTCTTATATAGTCCAGCCTCATAGGCTAATGGTTAAAAAAATCGTCTGCTGGCTCCTTTATATTCTATAGTCCCAAGGTTAAAGATTCTAATGTCCATATTGGCGTTTACTGGTTCCCACGTTATTTTAAATGTACGAATTGCAAATAGTTTTTTCATTATTCTTAAGACAGAAAGAACGTTTTCTGTCTAAAACAAAGTATAAGATCCTTTGGATAAAACTGTGACTCTCTCTCTTTGAAGTATTTGTTACTTTTTTTAAAATCCTTCCCAGAATTTTTTACAAAATAATTAAGCAAACATTATTAATACTAACTAGACCACCTGAAAATTATTCAAAACTATTGTTTGGCAGGAAATGACACATATAATTTTCATAAGGCAAATTGCGGTCCTAGTCTTTTATCTTTTGAGAGTAGGCATGCAGGCTTAAGAACACGTAAAACTAAATCTTGTCTGCATAAAACAAAAACAACAAAAAGACTAAAAGAAGCAGCTTTATTTAAACAAAAGAAAAATTTTCACTGAAATCACTCAATAAATATTTGATAAAAATCTTGGAAATTTGTAGGAGTTCTGTTTTTACTTTTTAGGTGTCATTAATATTGAAAGAAATTTGACAAGACAAGGGATCACTCCAGCGGTATTGTTAAACAAATACAATATTTGACACATTGTTTAGTCATTATCCTGGATGAGGCAAATGAAAACTAACTAATCATGTTTTTTGATATTTAGCTACCGTAAGTTAAAAGAAAAAAATATTTAAGACAATAGCATAAGAGGAACTGACATTGGGTTGATCTTTTCACATAAAGAATTATATTGGTTTCATACTGTCTTCTGTTTTTGTATTTGTATGTCTTTTAAAAGAATGCCGAAATTTTTATTGAGAAAATTTTTTGCCAATGGAACAAAAAGTGGCATAATATGTAAAAAAATAATATTTTGCTTAGTTTGCAAAAAAAAAAACAGAAAAGAAATATTGAATGAAACAAATAAATTTTCTTTTGTTTAATATTAGTTCTTTGTTTGTTTTATTGTCGCAGAAAGTCAAAGAACAGTTAAATTGAAACAGAAACAAACAAATAATCGGCAAAAACTTCAAAAGACATTAAAGAGACAGCAGGAAATTTATGACCTTGTCCTGTATTGCTTAAAAAGGATTTTTTTGTTTGCCTAAATAGTTGGTCCTTTGATTTGTTTGCAAATTACTATGGTATTGTTTAAGGTTACGCTCGGGGTTTTTTGCAAGCAAGATTTCTTTAATAAATTTCGTGGAAAATTTGTGTTTAAGATAAATTTACAAAATTTTTGCAAAACGTGAGCATTGAAAGGAATTAGAATTTCAAAAAGTTCTTAAGGTAAAACTGTAACGAATCTTTTAGATACAAGTACTTCATTGGAATTCATATTTCCTGTCATGGAACCCCCTAAAACTGTACTATATTTTAATCACTAGTTTTAAACCCCTTCATTATATATTTTTCAAATCCTTTACTAGCTTTTTCCCTCTCTCTCTCTTTAAAAACAACTCAAATAAAAATTTTATGTTAAATTTCCAAAACAATGAAATACTTTCAAAAGCCAATTTCTCGTGTAATAAGTAAAATCTACTTAAATAATGTTTGTGTTATTTATAAAGTACAAATATTGAAAAATTTTTGCTAATTAACATGTTTTATATATATGCATATAAATGTGCTACAATGAAAACTTATTAAAAACAATTTAAACAAAAACCATTATAACCAAACACCGACATCATATTAATACAAACACAAGTAACATTTTCAGCTCAACACTCAAACACACACACATGAACAAGAACAACATGTGTTACGTTGGAAAGGGATACTTGGGTTGAGTTTTAAATACTAACAGATAGATCTACTTAAAAGTTACTTTGAAAATCTTATGTTCCCGGCACAAAAAAAGAACTTCCAAAAAAACGAAAAAGAAGTAGAATTTACATAATGGATGTATCGAAATAAACCTGAAGAAATGATGATCGTAACACAGGCCTCTTTATTTGATTTCAAATTCACTACATCTGAAGTCATTCTCAGGAAGTAATCAATCAACTTTAAAATAAAATTGGTTTAATTCAAAAAATTTCAAGAAAAAACAAATATAAATTCAATTTTAAACAAAATTGGATTCTTATCGATTCTTTGGAAGTCAATAAACACCACATCCACATAAAGTTAACAAATTCACTTATTGCTACTTTTGAAGTGGTGATAAATGTTATTCATTTAAAAATGCTCCGTTTTAATTTTTCTGGGTTGTAGTGAAAAACTTTGTGATTTCTGAGACAGGGGAATCAAAGTTTTAGATAAATCTTTCTTTCCGCTTCTTTAAAAGTCAAAAAACACCACCTCTACAGAAGGTTTACAACTTCACTTAGTGTTACTTTTTAAGTGGTAATAAATGTTATTCATTTGCAAGCACTTCGTTTCAAATTTAGCTGGGTTGTAGTGGAAAATCTTGTGATTTCTGAGACAGAAGAATCGAGGTTTCAGATAAATTTGACTCATCGTTGGGATTGTAAATAACATAAAACAGACTTCTTGTCTAAATAAGACAATCTGTTCCGGGAAAGCAAATTGGTTTCTCCGCTTAACTCTTAATAAAGATTACCAAGAACATATAGATACTCTTACCATCTTATTAATCTTAGCTGACGTCGAGATATGCGTTCTAATATAAAAATTTTCGAGCTTATCCTGTACCTAATTCTATAGAAGGACATTTATTTCATTAAGACAAAGTTTTTTTATCCTTTAACCAAATGGCTTCACTAAATTAAAAATTTTATTGAAAAACTTATATTTTGTTGTAATACATGGATATTGTGTCACTTTTCTTATCGACATTGTGACTCTTACAAAAGTATCATGATCACTATAAAACGTTTTGGAGGGTGAGCGACATAATGACCATGAACGTTATGCCAGACAAAAGAGTGATAATGTCCAAGAACATAACGTCGACGATGGCGTGTCATAAAGTCCAGTGATGTAATGACCATGGAAGTTATGATAGAGTTAATTGAATTATAGTGTCCATGGGCGTCATGACAATTTATAAAGCGTCACAATGTATATGAGCAAAATGACCTAACATCCATAGATTTAAAAAAGGTCATTTATCAAAAAAAAAGTTTAATGTTTATCTTATCGACATTGTGACACTTACAAAAGTGTCATAGCGTCCGTATATATTATAATAATTTTTTTAGTGGTGCCGACCACGACCACAATGGCGTGCCATAATGTCCAGTGACATAATGTCCATGGAAGTTATGATAGAGTTAATTTAGTCAGAGTGTCCATGGGCATTATGACAATTTAAAAAGTATCACAATGTCCACTCATAGAAAAACTCTTAAGAATTGTCATAGTGTCTATAGATACCATGACATTTTTTGGTGTGTCATAACGTCCATGGTCATTATGTCACTGTCACGTCCATGGTCATTATGTCACTATAAGTAAAAGTGACTCTGATGTGTTATAAGTCAAACACTGTTTGGGATTCAATAATTTTCATTTGACCAGTCCATCTGAATTGATGAAAAAACAACTAATCTTTACAATGTAAAAAGAATAAAAGCAATAGACCAACTGATCGGTCCAACTAAATTAGGTAATTACGACAAATAAATAAATAAGGATCAGATTTTAGTTTCTATTGAGAGATTTTTGTGATTGAGGTTTGTGAGATTCCCACCCAGTAGTTTGACAAAAAGTCAATACATCTAAAGAGGAAAGTCACGAGTGTAAAAGAGATCTGTGGCAATCGTCACTTTAGTGTTCCCTTGCTGAACAGGAGCGATGGGAGTTGTCACTTCACTTCCTCTAGTATGACCAATTGATTTCTTTTGAAGAAGTGTGTCTAACTTTGTTTTATCCCCCCGGGATCATGATACCTTCATGAATCTTTCTTAACGATTGAAATTCCATGAAAAAGGTCGTTACGAGTTCCCCTAGTATTATCAAATGTAACCACATAATCTGGTACAACGGAAACCGGTAGCCCAAAGACAGAATTTCTTATTCTTGTTGGTTGCGATAACGTTTCCACGTACTGTTGCCGACTCATCAAAGGCCATCCCATTTTCGTTGCTGTAAACGGAAGTGATGTTTCTGCGTCTCGGAAGTTGAGCCATTAACTTGTACATGGACCGGCAGAATCATGTACAAACATTTTCACAGTCTTGGAAGATGTAAGTCGACAAAGTAGAACCACCGTAAAGTTCTTTATTCAATGCAGAAGTTTATGTCATGCTACAACTGACAGTCTTATTGTAATGGAGTGACGATTGACTTTCTTGTAGGACAAATCATGTGAGTATCCAGACCTACAATTTAACTTCATCTTTCAAGTTTTCTTGGCTCTTTGACGAGTAAATTTTTGCGTTAACGAGCACCTTTTAAAATTCCTACAACTTGTCTGACTGTCCCTTTGTAATGGAGAGACAATTGACTTCAATCATATGTGTAGCCGGTGGCTAAAAGTTACCCTACAATTTAACTTCATCGGCCAAGGTTTCTTGATTCTTTGACGCGTAAATTTTTGCGTCAACAAGCTACTTCTCAAAGTTTAAGGTTTTAAGCATTTGATGTTTTTAATTAAGAATTTTGTCCAAGGATCTTGAACAATAGTCTTTGTTGTGGCATAAATCCACCAAATAGTAGCATTAGTATGTACAGATCCTTCGGTAGTTTCATTAATGAAGAAGTTATATGAACGTATTTTCTTTGACCTCACAGGTGTGTGATTAACCTGCAAACTGTGAGTTTTCTGATTAATTGAACATCTAAATGTGTGGTTCCTATTTAACTATAGGACTTGTCAACTATAGCTGAAGCAGTTAAGGTCAAATTTGCTGAAGTTTTGGACGTGGAAATTTTGGTTTTTACAAAAAGCTTTACAGACTTAAAATCCTTTAACATTAAGATTGACCTTTAATGAAATTCGTTCAAAAGTTGAGTTGACTCTATTTGAATATACTCCTGTTGTTTCCTTATAAAGTTAGTGAAATGTTGATTATATTACTTATTGAATAACTCGGATAATTTCTAATAGAGAGAACGTCTTTTGATCTATAGCATCACAAGCCTACTGCATTGTAGTCCAATAGTATCTATTCTAAAATTATTCCTAGAAATATGTTCAAACAAATTTCTATGCCAGCCTCCTACAACAACCACCCACCCACATACACACACACACCCTTATAGAAGTTATATGAACGTATTTTCTTTGACCTCACAGGTGTGTGATTAACCTGCAAACTGTGAGTTTTCTGATTAATTGAACATCTAAATGTGTGGTTCCTATTTAACTATAGGACTTGTCAACTATAGCTGTAGCAGTTAAGGTCAAATTTGCTGAAGTTTTGGACGTGGAAATTTTGGTTTTTACAAAAAGCTTTACAGACTTAAAATCCTTTAACATTAAGATTGACCTTTAATGAAATTCGTTCAAAAGTTGAGTTGACTCTATTTGAATATACTCCTGTTGTTTCCTTATAAAGTTAGTGAAATGTTGATTATATTACTTATTGAATAACTCGGATAATTTCTAATAGAGAGAACGTCTTTTGATCTATAGCATCACAAGCCTACTGCATTGTAGTCCAATAGTATCTATTCTAAAATTATTCCTAGAAATATGTCTAAACTAATTTCTATGCCAGCCTCCTACAACAACCACCCACCCACATACACACACACAACCTTATACTTATCACAGACATACAAATATTAAACCATATAATTTTAATTTGTTGTCTCAAAAGTTTTTAAGTCTCGGCAACATTGTATGGAATTGTGTTGCTTTTGTTTTCCTCAAAATTCTTACACAGATATTTTTACTACTACTACTAGTCAAATATAAACACAGAAGTATACTTATACACATTAACACATACAAAACAAATGCTAACTAATACAAAAAGTAACATTGTGCCCGGAAAGCATGTAGCACAGCATCCAGCATCAGCAAGCTGTAACAGAAGTGAAGTGCACAAAAAACATTATATTTACTGTATGTACAAGGATAAAAGTTAAACAAGTGGAAAAAAGTTTTTTCATATAATTTCACATTTTTTTTCTTATTTTTTGTTTTGTTAATATCAATTGTATGTATGTGTGAATGTGTTTGTTGTGTTATGAAGGTATGAATGTATATGTATAAATTGTTTTAAGCTGAAAAGCACATCTGTACGAATACCAAATTAACCATAATGAAAACAATGTTTTTATAGAGTGGCAAGAACTCTTATGAACTGGCACGAAATGAACAGATGTGAAGAAAATTGTAGCACAAAGTTGAATGTGCAATGTTCGATGGGGAATTTGAAATAAATTGTTAAGAAATTATTGAGCAAGAGCATAACGAGAGTTTCCATAGAGATTTACTTACTTGTCAGTGAACTGTTACACCAACAACGCATTAGTAAAAGTTGTCCTCATGACATGAGAAAAGCTTCTTAGCATTTTCAACAAGATTAAGTCCATTTAATGGGCACTTTCACAATTTTTAAGATGTCAACTTTAGAGGTGAAATAAGCCCTACTTTTGATCATGGCAAGACTAGCCATGGAGATCCACTATTATAAGTGGAGTTGCCAGTTCTTATTTTATATAAAAGACATTCCATTTTTCTACGTATAACATCATATTTTGGTTTCCTAGAATTTCAAATGTGCGCTCATTAGGCAGTTTACTTTAAAAGCCCCAGAAGATCCTTCTTTTTTACCTTTAACAACTAAGTGCCCTCTGAGAAAGGCATGATAGATTCCCTAAGTTCTTCAGGGTACCTACACATCGTCATCAACATGACATCAATCGCAGCAACATCACACTCATGCTGCATTCTTAACTCACGATCTCTATTTTGTAGTTTGACATTTGAAGATTAGCTATGGAGTTCTGGTCAATAACTATTGCAATTGGAGTTCATTAAGGTTCTTATTTCCTGTAAAAACTTCGCAAGACTTTACTATTAACAACTCAGCATCTTGGCTCCCTAGAACTTCCAATGAGCGACAATTAGCCAGTTTACAGCCACATCTTTTAATGTAGACAGTGGAAGATCCCTCGTTTTTGCTTGTAACAACTAAGTGCTGTCTCAGCATGATACTTTCCCCAAGTTCTTCAGGGTGCCTGTACATCATTGAGATGTCTCATCAACATGATATCAACCTCATCAACATCACACTTATGCTGCATTCTCAGCACACGCTCTCTATTTTGTAGTTTGACATTTGAAGACTAGCCATGGAGTTCTGGTCAATAACTATTACAATTGGAGTTCATTCAGGTTCTTATTTCCTGTAGAAACTTCGCAAGACTTTACTATGAACAACCAAGCATTTTGGCTTCTTAGAATTTCCAATGAGCGACCATTAGCCAGTTTACTGCCACATCCTTTTATGTAGACAGTGGTCTTAAACAGCACTGGAAGGTCCCTCGTTTTTGCCTGCAAAAACTAAGTGCGGTTTTAGGAAGGAATGAAACTTTCCAAAAGTTCTCCAGGGTGCCTGCCCATCGGTGAGATGTATCATCAACATCACAGCAAACTCATCAACATTACATCAACCTCATCAACATCACATTCATGCTGTATTCTCAGCTCAGCTATTTGTAGTAGATAACTATTTTGTAGTTTGACATTTGAAGTAAGGGAGTGGTCAACCGATATTCTACCGAACTCTTCTATCGGAATTTTGATTGCCGGATTACTGTACATAGCCATAAGATAGCGGCCCTTTTCTTATTACACAGTCTAGCTTATTCTTCCTCGTTTTTCGGATATTTGTTTGAGAAACCTTTGCTTTTGAGGTTGACTTTGCTGACGTAATCGTCTTTGAATATCTGACTTGACGTTGCCACCCTTACTCTCGGGCTTCGGGCTTGACGTTCTTTTGAGTGAGGTAGAGCTTGGCTTCGATTGTATATTAGAAGATGTGGAGCTGTTCTTTTTATTATCAGTTGTCAACACTTCGGAAGCTGGATGTTTTATGACTCAGATGTTAAGAGAGAATCCGCTTTTTTGGATTATAGAAGAAATGACTCACTATGATTTCCTAAAATATCTTCTCAATGTTCTTGTATATATTCTATATGTTCATTTTCCTTTGTCTTTTGCGATTTTCTACGATTGAGTTGTTGTAATCCTCTGATGTTTCAGTATCGTAACACGTATATATTTAAAAGCTGGGGCAGCTGAGAGCTCCCTCCTAGAACATCCCTCTCTTTTAGCCCTATGCTTTTGCCAGTAGAGTGCTGTACATTTGCGCATTCAAGATGTATTGGTGGCTTTAATTTTTAACATTGAGGTATTTTAGACTTTATATTGATCCACAATTGCTGCTATTTAACCCAACTCAACTTTCGACCACAATAGTCCTTATCAAATGAGGTTTTTAGTTGTTGTAGAAACAACCATAGTACAAGTGAGAAGATGTTGATACTTTGTGACTACTTGTCATACAAAACAAAACAAACAGTAACAACAACAAAAATATTGTATATAAAAGTTGAATTGAAAGTACAGCTACTTATACCGCAACTGCTTTTTGTTGCGAGAGTCATATTGTATGTTTATATTAATCCCTTAATCACATTTGTGACATTTAATTTGGTGTGATGTTTGTAAGCGTTTGTTTTTTTTTTATTCTACATACATATATATTGTATTATTGTTGCACCATACCCCCACATATACAAACAAACAACATTGTCAGCGATGCTCATGATGTTGATGAAAATGATAATGATGTTGATGACGAAGTTTAGTGGTGGCGATGGTGGTAATGAGACAAATGCTGCAGGCATTTTACTCAACGGTGTTCATGTTGCCGCTTATGTAAAGAGATTTTCACAAAAAGCTTAAAGGTTTTTAACTAAAAACACACATACAAAAATGCATTCAGGCGTATTCACACAGAGACAAACAAACAATAAAAGTTTTCTATTTTTTTTATTTTGTAACAACATGCTGTGTTAAATATAATTTTTATATACTGGTAGTTTTCATTTAGTAAGTCTATAGAAAAATGAATAAAATTGCAAAACAAATGTAAATAAACAAGAGGAAATAAGAAGAAACAATGTAAAGAAGCATGCATGAAGTATACCAACACAACAGTTTTCCAAGGAGTCATTGGCCTTTTTTTTCTAAACTTTCAATCAAGCTATATTCACATATTGTAGGATCACTAGATTATACAACTATGCCCCCGGGGGCATGTTACCACTCCGTGACCTCCGCCTTGGTGTTATTGCAATCCCAGGGTATAAAAAGGTGGCCAATACCTCCAGCTTGGCTTAGTCCTGTCATAGATTGCCAGAGGTCAGACCAGAGCACCGCATAATCTGGTACTACGGGTACCAGAACTATGTCCTGGCTGGTCAGTTGGTTGAGGTTCCTTCGGGATCCACGTAGTGGCTGTGGTTTAAACCCAAGCTCGCGGAGAGAGTAAGTGGCGGTAAAAAGACTGATGCATGATATAGTCAATACTTCGGGATACGTTCGGTGCTGTTGCCGAAAACAACAGATACCTCACAGTTGAGTGACCGTGGGACTAATCGTTGGAAATGAGTTGCTATTAATTGTGTATGGTACGGGATGAATGTGGGGTACGGCGGGCCTCACCCACCCGTCTTATGTTTTTCTTTTATGAATGTGTCGTATGAATGAGATGTGTGCTGGATTGAATGATGATGGATGAAAGGTATCATATACATTCGATACCATTGAATTTTCCTTCCTTGTCCAGATATGTTCAGAGTTTACTCTGTTCATATCAGAATTATCGCAGTGTGTCCCTGTGAGTAAGGACAATCTCTACGGCTTATTGATGGATCGTACTTCGGTCTACAGGTTACGTCTCCAGGTGCTTTTGCCGAATCAACAGAGGCCATCCAATGGTCAAGAAATTAGATAGCTCGAGTCTACCCTGTGGATGAAAAAGACCACCGTTAGATAAGGTCATCAACAGGTGCTCACGTTAAAACTCTCGACATTCCTGTACTTGTTTTTATACAAATCGTCTCTAAAGTGTCCCCAAGTAATGCAAAAAGGAACTAGTAGCAACTTTTATATCTATGTTTAAGTGGAAGTAATCTACTGCCCCTGTAATATTAATCGAAAGATTGACACTCAAAACTGCAGGTTTATATTAACTAGTTAGGGCATGTCTATGTTTTTGTCTGCCATTTTATAAATTTGTTTTGTGGTTGTGTTGATTTCCGCTTTATACACTTGCAATACTATGTTTTTGTTCTCTATTATATGGAATTTCTTTACAACTTTGTATTTCTCACCACAACAGAATGTTACAAATGTAAAAGGACAATTTCGTAAAGGAGGTAAATCCTTTTTTTAAAAATCAAAGGCCCCAAGAAGGAAATAATATAACAACCAAAACATTTTAAGTAGTTAAAAAACTAAATGAATTTAAGAAACTTCAAAAATACTCCTTACTCCTCACAAAACTTAATATAGTCTTTAGAAAGATATCCTTGAAGTAGCACCTTGTCAGCAAATTATCTACACGTTTTGTACTTGAATTCTTCTCACACTTTCAAAAAACCCTTTCAAAATCTTGACCAGACCTATTTAACACACAACTCTTTGTATTAATACTTACTTATATTACAAATTTTTTTTTTTTGTTTGCAATCCATTCGTACTTAGTTTTAATACTTTAAATTGTAATTTCTTCTCTACCACTATCTCACACACACACCCACACCTTTGGCATGTTCTGTTCAATGTGTTTTCATGTAGTTGACATTCTTAAGCTATTTCATTGGCGTTGTGTGGATTAAATAGTCTTCTGCTCTGCAAGCAGTACGACAGCAAGACAACCAATTGGACAGACAGACAGAAGGGGAGACATATATAAGTACACTATGGTTAAAACTGTTATGCCATGACACTTTATTTAGCTCTTGTTCACAAGTTGTTTTTCTAAACGATTTCATCTACCTTTCTTTATACTATTTTAAAATCGTTTTTTGTTTATTTGCTAAAATAGTTTCTGTTCATAGCACTATCGCACTACCGAGTACACTGACAGAATTAAGTCATTATATTTCAAGGAGTTAATCGTCTAAATCATTAAATTTTCGAAGGGTCTTTGGCAATCATTTAGTATAAACCTCAACAAACCTAAATATAGCTTTGTTAATTATTTTTATAAACTTTATGATTTTGAACTTTTCTTAGTGTATATTGTACGCACAGCGAAAAAACTACAGGCAGTAGCCAATATAATGAATACATGAGATATAAATATAATAGCACTGAACTAGAACTGAACTAGAACTGAACTAGAACTGAACTAGAACTGAACTAGAACTGAACTAGAACTGAACTAGAACTGAACTAGAACTGAACTAGAACT
>NC_060950.1:61472882-61506562 GCF_022045245.1 Lucilia cuprina | reverse complement strand
ACTAGAACAGAACTAGAACAGAACTAGAACAGAACTAGAACAGAACTAGAACAGAACTAGAACAGAACTAGAACAGAACTAGAACAGAACTACAACAGAACTAGAACCAAACTAAAGATTTTGTTATAACATTTTCCAACTCTGATGAAAATAAAATAAATTGTCCACAATTTGATTTTTCTTCCCCTGTAAACTGAATGATAAATGTCTGCTTTTTCCAAAACAAACAATTCCAGCAGAACAACAGCAAAAAAGTGAACAAGTAATGCTTACACATTGTTTATAACAAATCACCTACAGAAACTTGACAGTAATTTACTTCACTACTGATTACTTTTGCGGGATTTTTTCCTCATTTTTATACCAAAAAAAAGTATCAAAAAAAAAACGAACTGATACCAATTTAGAACCAAGTGTGTGCATGACATGTGTGTGACTCTTGGTTGGTTGTATGGTTGTTTCAATCTTTTCAATGTTGTTGTTTTTGCCGTTTTTATATACAAATCAATTTTATGTGACACTTTCAGATATTGAGTATTTAGTGCTGTGATAAATTAATGAAATTAATGTGATGTTTGTAAGTTAGTATGTATGTGTGAGTGTGTGATGAGGTAGAAAATGTATTTAGGAGATATGTTTAGTTTTTATATGTTTGTGGCGTTTTATTTATTTGTATACAATGTATTTTAATTAAGAATATATTTATTATAAAATTGTATTCGATATTGGATATTTGGTATTGAATTATTTTTATCACATGTCATTTAAGACCATAAAGATATTGGAACAGCATGAAAATGTTGGTTGTAGGTAGATAATAACATATTTAAGTCATTTGTGGAATGTGTTTTGGGGAGAAATTTTACAAAATGTTTGTTGTCAGTAATTTTAATGGAATATTTATTGTTTAATAGAGGCATTGGAAAGACTGGCATGTTGTTTAAGGAAACACTACTTGCAATCTGTTTCTAGACAAAAATTTACACATTTAAAAGGATTCCTTAAAAAATGACAATTGTTTAACAAAACTTAACAATTAAGTCCCCTAAGAATCTAAAATTGAACAGCTTAAAGAAGAAACATCTTAAGAAAAGTTATACAACTAAGTTCTCCAAATAATTACATGTCAACAACAAATCATCTTTTGCAACAAAACAATTATTTTAAAACCTCTTATATAGTGAAATCTAAAACCTTTTATGGTTGGTTACATTATATCAAAAGAGAAAGAACAAAAAAACCCCATGCACAAGGCTTTTTCATACCTTTTCAAAATTTTCCTCCTCTTTTCAAAAAAAAAAAAAAAAGTAACAGGAATAAAATACTTAATATTAAAGTGTTACCATTCCATCCCTTTTTATGTTTGTCTGCTATTATAAGGATTTTAATATCCTTATTTTCTTCTTTTCTTATTTGCTACAAATCAGTTACTTAAAATAAAATCTTATTCATTCACAAAAAGTCCTTGTTAAAAAAATTTACAATTTGATTTGCTTGTTTTTATTCTTTTATATTTGAAAAAAAAAAATGTTTAAATGAAAAGTGGTAACGAAGGTAGTGAAAAGAGTTTTTTTGTTTCTTTTTTTATAAATCAACAACAATTCACATTAACCGTCATTCCCCAAGTACCACTTGAAATAATGACGCGTTTATTTTTTATTTATTTATATTTATTTCTTTATACTTTTAATGTATAAATACCCTACGTTGAGTAAAGCTATTGCATTAGTTTGTTATAAAACTAGAAAAGGATTATTGAACATTGTTGTACAGTCAACGATCGCTGTTGATAGTGGACTTATAATAAATCGATCAAAGATTGATCTCTCATTAATGCTAAAATTAATACTAAAATTCGACTATGAAATGATCTTAAATTAAATTATAACAGATCTGCCATTTGAGATTTATGATTCAATGATCGGAGTATAGAATAGACTTTTACACTAAGCGTATAGTCATAAGTTAAACAATTAACAGACCTGCCATTGCAGATCTATGATTCAATGATCGAACTAAAGAATAGACTTTTACACTTTTTCTACCCTACAACACTTTAGTGTTGTGTATCCGTCCGTCTGTCCATCCATCTATGTAAACCTTGTAATTCAACTACAGGTCGCAGTTTTGAAGTTAAGTTAGTTAGTTAGTTTGAAAGGAGGATATATACACATCAAATCCGAAGAAATACACCTAGGCCTCTCTTGGGCCTGTTGTGCGCTTCTTAACCAGTGCATCGAAGGAGGTGGTGGGAATCGAACCCTCCACCTTCGGTTCATCAAACTAAAAAACTAAACACTAACCTAGCGGAGGCCACCAGTTTTGAAAGTAATTGAATGATATTTTGTACATGATCTTCTATTGTCCCATGGACGAAGCCTATTGAAAATTGTTAATACCGGTCTATTGTTTCACCTAGCGCCCATACAACTGAACCCCCGATTACGTGTTGTTAACCTTTAATAAAACTACAGTTCGCAATTTGAAGATAATTTAGTAAAATTTGGTACATGATCGTTTGATTCGTTTCCGTTATCCCGGCAATTCCTTTGACGCAATAACGTCGGAATTAAAAAACGGGGTGATCCTAACGACAGCAGGAAAGAAGCTTTCTCAAAATGAGCACGTCTGACGTGCGGACGTGCGGATTCAGAGGAATGCAGAGCATGTAAAGGGGCTTTTCTCTCATGAACACTGATTGGAAAATTCTACATGAATATCGGTAGTTCGCTCGTTAACGAAACTCTTTCGCAGCTAGATATTGATATTTCAATGGCTATAACCAACTACTGAATCTGCTCGTTGATTTTAACGATACTGCTATGCAGTAAGATATTGATATTCCAAACGCTATAACTAACTCAATAATTTGCTCGTTGACCCTTTTTTTGTTCTCGATAAGATTTCTTACAGATATAATTCCTGTGCACTGTATAACTGAACGCATATGAGATTATATTAGATAGATTGTAAAGGTACGCTAAAGCAGATCGAGCACCTACCAAACAATGTGATATTAAATGCTCATGTCCAATACGGAATCAAACGAACAACTATTCTCAGACTATCCATAGTAGCAGTACCGATAGCCGAGAGACCAGGACTGTGACGAAGTATATGTTATTTTTCTTTTCGTTTTCATCATGACAACATCTGCTAAAGTTGTTGTATAGGAAGACTTAATATTCTAGAGTGCGCAACAAATATGGCTATTAACAGTCGTAGCTTTACACTGGAGAACCCTAATACACAATGACAATCGATAGTGTCTGCTGTTTATGTGTGAACGTTTCCAGTAAACATATCTCATAGTTTTTTATGCGTTTCGATCGGAGGATTCTAAGTTCAAAGAAACAAGCAGCAAGTGTTGTTTGTTGCTTGATCTTAAAATCTGACGATCGTCTGGAAAAAAGATCACGGTTGGACTGTCGAGAGCTTTACGTGAACACCTGCCTTATTCAGCCTTATTTTACGGTGTTCTTTTCCCTACCCTAGGTATACTTGAGAACGGTCTACCACGCGCCTCTGAATTCTTCTATAAAGAACTTAAGTGGTAATTTTAGTACATGACTTTGCCGGACATTGTACAATCACTGTGCTGAAGTACTAGAGCTATCTAATCTCTTGCCATAGCACACCGTTGCCGAAATACCCAACAAAATGGATCAGGACCCCTCTTTTATGAACTGATCTATGTGACAAAGGATGTAAGTCAACTGAACACAACAATTTTCCCAACAATTAGTAGCGCAGCACGAGAAACTTGAAGATATTTCAAACATTTTCGCATCAGTTACATTTCCATGATGACAAAGATCACTCTACGGGATGACAGGTGACCACTGCACGCAATTGACAATTCTCGAGCATATCCGGCGTCTCACTACACGACCGGAAATAGCAATCGGGTTTAGCAATCCATCATATGCTGCTTTGTACATAGATCTGTTCGAACAGAGAATTATACAACCCATTAGTTATAGGATAATTAGGATATCAGTCATTAAACTAACATTCACTTTCCGCGACCCACTATGTGGATCCCGAAGAAACCTCAACCAATTGACTAACCAGAACAAGTCCCTCGGGCAAATGGTTACTCGTAGTACCATATTATCTAGAGCTGTGGTTAGATCTCATGCTAAATCATTCCAAAGGGAAGCTAAAGATACATTTGGCATTACCAGTTTATAGTCCGGGCAGACTAAAGGTATTAGCATCGCCTTATTTCCCCGGGATTGCAATAACACCAAGATGGTGATTTCACCAGGGTAACAGGGTAACATGCCCCCTGGGAAGGGGGTTGGTTGTTCATGGTTGCAAAGAAGATCACTATGGAATAGTTGTAGTAAGAGTAGCAGTGGTGATGAGGTTTTTAATTTAGATGAGACTGCTAAATTAAGTGTCTGTGGTTGTTTATGGATCCTGAAAGTTTAATAGTCCAATTATCTCGTTTTGGTAGAGCGAAAAAGGGCTCTTATAATTCTACCTTTACTACAACCTCACTCTACAACTTAGTTTCTTTTAAAATTGTGAACACTTTAAAAAAGCCTCTTTAATTTATTTGCAACTGTATATATTTATGTACCACGTGAGTAAATCAACCCATTTATTGTATTTATGCAAAGAAAAGGTTTCAGGCAATATTCCTTTCATTCCCTTTTACGTTTTTTTCTACGTTCTTTCATTTGCCATCATAGTCAACGATAGTCATCATCCTTGCCCGTCATCGTCGTCATCATTATCATAAGTGGCAATAGTATACCTTGTTTGTATGTTTGTACTTTGATAGTAAGAGAGGGGAAAAAATATATATAACAATAACAACAAACGACAGGGCTTTTCAATTTCACTGTTATTGTTGGCTCTATATTCTATAGAAGAGAAAAAGTTGACAGACCAACTGTAAAAACAATTAAACTGCCATATTTTTTCAAATGTTTTCTTAAGTACAACGATTGAGTGTATTTTGTAAACGTAGTCTCGCTCTTCTTGTTAAGTATTTGTTATTGTTATTATTATTATTGTTGGTTATTTGTATTTTGTTAATGTTATTGTTGTTATTCATTTACGTTTCAGTTACTTTTTAAAAAAGAAAAAAATTAGTAAAAATAAAATACAAATTTGTTTTTGTAAAAGTGTTTTGTTGTGAAAAGTTTTCTTTGCAAAAAAGTTTCGTTGTTGTTAATATAAATAGATGAGTTTAATTCTCATTTTGTTGTTGTTATCGTTTTTTTAGTCTGTAATTATTTTTATTATTATTTATCGTGGTTGCTTGCTGAAGTGTCCTATTATGTTTGCTAAAGGAAGTTCTTGTTTTGATTTTGCAGAAACCTCATTATAGAGCACTTAAGTTGTGATTTTTTATTTAACAATTTTATATTCTTTTAAAAGAAGTTTTCTGTTTATGATTTTCTTAAGACGCTGTAGTACTTTATTAACTCATTATAAATGTTCTTGTAGTAAGGTATCGAAGTGTGAGAAAAAAAATTTGGAATTTTTTAGTAAAAAGCTTTTTTATTTAAATTTTTTTTTTTCACTAAGAAGTTTGTATCAAAAACTTTGTTACATTAAAGAGCTTTTTTTACTAAAAAGCTTTGTTACACTAAAAAGCTTTTTTTATTAAAAGCTTTGTTATACTAAAGAGCTTATTTACTAAAAAGATTTTCTTCAGAGCTTTTCTTATTAAAAAGCTTTTTTCATAAAAGAACTCTTTTTTACTAAACGGCTTATTTCTTTAAAGAGCTTTTTATTAAAAAACTTTTTTTTCATTAAAGAGCTTTTTTACTAAAAAGCTTTTTTCATTAAATAGCTTTTTCACTAAAAATCTTTCTTTTATTAAAGGTTCTTTCATCAAATCCGAAGAAATGCATCTAGGCCACTATCGGGCCAGTTACGCGCTCCTTATCACGAAAATAAGGGTAACTGAATGAATTATTTTTCAGTGTTCAGAAACTCAGTACCCTGAACGCAATTCCTAAGAATCTTCCAATCTGTGTTAATCTGTGAATGTTATTTCCGGAATAACATCACTTTGCTGAAGTACTCGAGCTATCTAATCTCTTGCCATAGCAGCCCCGTTGCGGAATGACAGTCCGCATAGGATTAAATCTCCAAAACGTACCCCGACAAGTAAAAAGCAATCTTCCGGCAATGCGGAAGTGACCACCCTTATGATGTCATAAAAGAATTCCATTATTCAAAATGCAATCTTCATCATCTAATAACCCATTCCAGTGCATTCCTTAACCCCTTAAAGCCCGTGCAACCATACTACTGAGATGGCTCTGTTGTTTTGGCAACAGCACCTAGAAACATATTTGGTAGTACGAAATACCCAACAAAATGGATCAGTATCCCTCTTTTATGAACCGATCAATGTAACAAAGGAAACAGGAATTTCCAAAGTCAATTAATTCCAATAATTGCCCCGACAAATATTCGCGCAGCATTTATCAATATATCCTGTTAAGATGGCAACAGCACCGAACAACTTTCCCGAAGCTTAAAAAGTCATACTAAATCAGTACTAATCTCCAATATATGGAGACTTTCCCGATCTTTCAACAATTTTAGCATCAGTTCTATTCCCATGATCATAAAGATCGATCTACCGGATGACAGGCAACCATTGAATACTGAGCTGACAATTCCCCAGCATATACTGGCGTCCCACTACACGAACGGTAAGAGATACCGAACGGGTTTAGGAATCCAGCTTTTTCTGCTTTGTTCACAGAGCTGTTCGAAGATAGAATTATCCAACCCATTTGGTATAGGATATATCAGTCCTTAAACCAACATTCTCTCCCCGCGATTTTGGGTATTAAACCACAGCCACTACGTGGATCCCGAAGGAACCTCAACCAACTGACCAGCCAGGACATTGTCCTGCGGGCAACTGGCCACCCGTAGTGCCAGATTAGACCTCATGCCAAATCATTCCGAGACATCAACAGTTCATTGTCCCGGCAGACTAAAGGTATTGGTAGCACCTCTTTACCCCGGGATTGCAATAGACCATGATGGAGATTTCATCATGGAAATATGCCCCCGGGGTAAAGGTTTGGTATATGAAGAAATGTTTGTCTTTTTCTAGCTAATTCGATTCAGAAAGTGATTCTCAGCCGATTTGTATACTTTATTTTCCTCATTCGCCATATACCAATATAAGCTACCGCTAAAGACATATAACGTGATGTCTTTAATGACTAATAAAACATGAAATTCTTAAGTAATTTTATAGAGAAATGTCACCTCCTCTGAATAGTAATTATATGTTCATATGGAGCCACTTTAAACACAACCAGCCCCCGTTTTAAAAACTTGCATTTTTTTCTTAAAGGCCGAAACTTGTCAAAGTGTTTATGTTAAATAGCCGAAACTATCAGCCATTACTACATACACTGCTTAATAAATAAAATACATAAATATCATTAATTTAAAGTAAATCTACCAATAAATAAGTAAGAAATTATAGTCGGGTAGGCCGACCATATAATACCCTACACCTTTGACAAAAATATAAAGCATTTAAGTTGAATTGTACCTTACCTCATATATACATTGTGGACATTTAAGTAAAGTTTTGATGGGGACTTTTCATAGATGCTAGGGTCATATGAGGACCTATTATTATGGAATTCGTGAGGGTCATCGTGTCTTGTATAGAACTTAGTTTTTACATCTTTTTGTCGAGATATGAGTATATTAAACATAATTATGAACTTAAATGCCCTATTCGGCGGGTTCAGTTGTATGGGAGCTAGTTGAAATAATGACCGATGTAGACTATTTTCAACAGGCTTCGTCTACTGTACCATAAAAGATCATGTGCCAAATTTCATTGAATTATCCCTAAAACTGCGACCTATAGTTTGATTACAATGTTTAGAAGCCCTATTCGGCGAGTACAGCTATATGGAGGCTAGGTGAAACAATAGACAGATGATAACCAATTTCAGTAGGCTTTGTCTACGGTACCATAAAATATCATGTAAAAAATTTCATTGAATTATCTCCAAAATTGAGACCTTTAATTTGATTACAATATTTACAAGCTTTATTCGGGGGTACAGTTGTATGGGGTCCAGGTAAAATAATGGACCCATCTTAACCATTTTTAACAAGCTTAGTCCCTGGGGCAATAGAATATCATGTATCAAATTTCATTAAATTTTCTTCAAAATTGCGACCTGTAGTTTAATTAAAAGGTTTACGTGGACGGAAGGACAGACGGACGGACATAACTAAATCGACTCAGAACATGATTCTGAGCCGATTGGTATACTTTAAGGCGGGTATAGGACTTATACTTTTGTATGTTACAAACATCAGCACAAACCCAATATACCCTCCCCACTAAAGTGGTGTAGGGTATAAAAAAGAGAACCCTCTGGTGAGAATAGACAATAAAAAGTATAAATATTTTATTTTCGATAAAATAAATTTATGTTTATATTATGCCAACACTTTAATTTATGAACATTTTAAATAATAAAAAAAAAATAATTTTAAATTTTAACACCTTATCCCAGTAATAATCATTAAATATGACTAAATGATAAAATTTATAGAAAACTTTTTTACATAATTTTAGATTTTTTTTTTAACAATTTAAATGACTACCGACATAAATTTACTGATTATTCTTAAATTATTTTGATACCTAATTAAAAATGCATTTACATACAAGGCAATGCACATACAAGCATATATATACAGTAAACAAAAACAACAAAAACAAATTAACATTTACTGAATTCAAAATTCGAAAAAAATAACAACAAACATTGAAGGAAATAAAAACGCTAAATCAAAAGATAGTTGCCGACCAACACTGCTGCCGCCATCAGTGCCACTTTATAAATACACTTACACTCACACAGACAGACAGTCAAACAGATATTTGTATTAAAAAAAATAATAATAAAACGTTTGAGAATTGTTAAACTTCAAAGACTCAGACCGCTCATGTAAAACAATTCTTAAGCCCATTTTAATCTCTACACGTTATGTTTTAAATGACCTGCAAAATATCGTAAATTCTACGCGTCGTATAGACTAAAAAAGGGAAATCTCCAGCTATAATAAAAGAAAACGTTGTTTGTTTTATTCAACATGCACCCATGTTTCACGAACGAAAAAAAAGCATAAAAATTAATAAAAAACAACTAAGAAATTATAGTCGGACCAGGCAGATCATATAATACCCTACTCCTGTTAGTTTAGTTTTCACAATAAAACATTTAAGTTGAATTGTACCTTGCCTCAGATATACTTAAGCCATTGATTGTTGAATAAAATTCTGGACGTTTAAGTAAAATTTCAAAAGGGTGCCTTTTATAGGGACTAAGGTCAAATGGGGCCCTATAATTATAAAATTCGTGAGAGTCATCAAAACTAGTTAAAACTTGCTTTTGCAGCTTTTAGTGGAGACACAAGTATATTAAACATAATTATGAACTTAAAAGCCCTATTCGGCGAGTTCAGTTGTATGAGGTTTGGGTGAAATAATGGACCGATGTTGACCATTTCAATAGATCTCCGAAATCACAGAAGATCATGTGCCAAATTTCATTTAATTATCTCAAAAATTGCGACCTGTAGTTTGATTACAACGTTCGGGGGTTCAGTTGTAAGGGGTCTAGGTGAAATAATCGACCGATCTCAACCATAGGTTTCGTCCCTGGGACAATAGAAGATCAAGTACCAAATTTCATTGAATTATCTTCAAAATTGCAACCTGAAACTTGATTACAAGGAAAGACAGACAGACGGACAGACAGACACACAAACAGACGGACACACAGACAGACGAACGGACGGACGAACATAGCTAAATCGAAGCAAAAAATGATACTAAGCCGATTGGTATGCTTTAAGTAGTTTAAAGAACCAATATTATTGCCCGTTACAAACATTAGCACAAACCCAATATACCCTCCCTACTAAACTGGTGTAGAGGCTATAAAAACTAAACAAAATCCTCTATATAAAACACAAATTGGAAAAAGGGGATTTTATTTGATTTTATTGTTTTATTGTCAATGAATTTATGAAACGTGTCTTTGACTCGATTTATAACCATAATTTGTTGCTGTTTAATGAAAACTTAACAATAAATAGATAAATTTGTTTAACAGAGTTTTCGTTGATCACGGCAGCGGCTTTCGGGGAAAAGGCTTTTGATGTGCTCATCATTAAAAACAAAAAAAGAAATTATTAAATAAGTCTTAAATTGTTTTGAAAAGTTTATGGCTTAGAGAATTTTTCATGAGGCGTTTCCAACACCAATAACAATTCTAACTTATATTATTGCCTTAAAAGAAAACAGCAGGTATTATGAAAATAATAATCTCCAGATATCAAACGCCTCTTAAAATTGTTCAAATTGATTGTGTAAGTAGAAAGAGTGGGAGCTATTTCTAAAAAAAATATGTGTCATTTTGCTCTAGTTGTAAGGCAAATATTAGTATCTTATGGATATCAAAAATAAATTTATATAGAAACAATTAATTGCTCTTCTCAATAATTTATAATAATATTATTAAAAGAGAAATGCCGACAAAAGCGGGAAAATACCCATAGGGGGTAAACTAATGATATAAAAAGACATTTGTCAATACTTTCAAAATTTCTTTTTATCTGGCAGATTTGCATAACAAACTTAACAACATATGTCCTATTATCTGGACTATAGCCTGGAATATAGCTGAATCTACAACTATAAAACAAGTGTACAGACTAGAGTAATAAATAAGTATAAACTTTAGAATATAGCATTAACTAAAGTGAATACTATATTTTTGACTGTACACTAGAATATATATTTGATTATAAACTAAGGTCTTGACCATAACACACACTGTAGTTTTAACTATAGACTAGACTAAAGTCTTAACTATAACCAAAACTAAGTTTAGACTATAGTCTTGGCGATAGACTAGACTATAGACTAGACTATAGACTATACTATAGACTAGACTATAGACTAGACTATAGACTAGACTATAGACTAGACTATAGACTAGACTATAGACTAGACTATAGACTAGACTATAGACTAGACTATAGACTAGACTATAGACTAGACTATAGACTAGACTATAGACTAGACTATAGACTAGACTATAGACTAGACTATAGACTAGACTATAGACTAGACTATAGACTAGACAATAGACTAGAAAGTAGACTAAACTACGGACTTGTCTATAGACTAGAGTATAGACTAGACTATAAACTTAAATAACTAACTAACAACGTAACTAAGTACCTACCTAACAAACTAACTAACTAACTTACTAACACACAAATTGTTTTCAAGAATGTGCTGTTGTTAAGTCCTCAGCGTCTGGTGGTCGCCAGTGCTATACTCGTATTTTGAAGTCAGAAGTGAGCGTTAAAGTCTTGTTTTAATTGGGACCATATATGAGGGGTAGGATATAAAAAACTCATAAGAACTTAACGCTGTTAAACTGAGATCAAGAAAGTTCTGCAGAGGTCTGCGTTATTGATAATAACTTTAGTTCAGAATCTCTTTAGTTTATCAGAACTTTGAGAAGTTTAAAACAACTGTGAGAAATTCATTACAACTCTATAAGGTTCTTCAAATTTTTGACAAGAACAACAAAACATAAGAGGTTCTTCGATGCATCCTTTGAAAAGATTTTCAAAACTTTGAACATTTTACGTGAACCTTGAAAACTTTCATTTTTAATTTTCTCTTGCAAACAGCAAAAAGTTCTAGTTAAAAGCTTACTTTGACTTGTCACTAAATACCAAACTTGATAAACTTATCATTAATTGATTGATCTATTAATAATTTTTCAAACATTTGACTCAACGACTACTTAAATCATATTATTTATGCGAGCATTATAAAGATGAATTTCATTTAACAAAAAAACCTATAATTAAATATATGACGAGGGCAAAATTATATTATTATATTTCTTTTATTTGACATTCTTTTCAAGTTCTTCTATTCAACACAAACATTAAACTCGTGTAAACAAATAATGGTGAAAAAAATGTATTGATGACATTCAAAATTTATGATATTTAACGAAAAAAAAATAATAATAATAAATTTCATAATTTTGATATTTCAGCTTTTTTTCTTTCTTCTTGTCAAGTCATTTGTCATCTACAACTGCGGGTTGTATGTATGTATGTGTGTGTAGAGTTTGAGAGAAAAATATAAACTTGAATAATTAATTGATGAAATGGATTATGACAACATTTTATATTTTTTTCTGAGTTAAAGGTTTTTTTTGTTCAATTCTGTTGACAATGACTGATTGAAATTGTTAAGAGTTTATACGTTAAAAGTGGGATTAACGCAAAATGCAGAATAATTAAAAGGAAGGGATGAGTTGTGAGAATTTTTAGTCATTATATAAAATATCTCTTTTACTAGAAACGTTCGTTGAATATCATCCTGTTTCTTGTTGGACTATGTTGGGTTTTATAACAATATTTTTGTTCTCATATTCATACATGTATGATGATTGGACTTTGTTGTTTGATTGTATAGAATATCTTTATGAAAATATTTATGAAAAATATGTACAAAGTCATTGGTTTATAATTTATCATAACTATGTGTTATGTGTATTTTATTAGGTTTTTTTCGCTTACGAAATGACAAGTAAATTTTGGAATATGTGTGAGAAAATTTTATGTTAAGTATACTCCCTCTGTATGTCTATCTGTCACTGTGATCCATTAAACATGAAGCATCAGCTAGCAGACAAAATATTAATTTTTAGCTTAGGGAAATTTTGCAAAACCTTAAGAACTTAAAGAAGTTTATCAAAGCCCTAAGAAACATATGAAAAAATGTTAAGCAGAGCTTTTAAATTAATAAATTTCATGAGAAATCAGTTCATAAAAACCTAAAGAATTAGCTGAAGTACTAAAAGCTTTGATAACTACGACAGTACTTTTAAATATTATGTAAAAACTTTGTCAATATAGTAAAGCTTCGAGAAGTTCGAACGTCTGGAACTTTAGAAATTATTTTGAAGTTTTTAAGAACTTTACCATGCTCTTAAGAATTTGAGAAGTTCATCGGAACTTTAGAAAGTTCATCAGAACATTATGATATTTAAAAAAACTTTTTGAGTTTATGGGAACTTTTGTTCGTTAGAACTTTGAGAGGTTCCGTAGAATTGTGAGGAGTTCAGCAGGTCTTTGATGGAGAATGAACTTCGAGAATATCTTTACAACTTCGTCAAGTTTTTAAGAACTTAACGATGCCCAACAAAACTTTAACAAGATCATTAAGTTTTACGATATTTAAAAGAACTTTTTGAAGTTTATCGAAAGTTTAAAAAGTCCATTAGAACTTTGAGAAGTTAAATAGAATTTCGAGTACTTAAGTCAAATTTGAAGAGGTTCAGGAGGAATTGTAAGGTTTTCAGCAGAACTTTGATAGAACGCTTAGAAAAGTTTGGTTTTCCAGAACTTCGAAAAGTTCTCCACAACCTAAAAACGTTCTCCACAACTTGGAAAATTTTGTTAGTACTTTACGACGTCCAACAAAACTTTAACAAGATTATCAAAGTTCACAAGGAATATCAGTAGCTCATCAGAACTTTAAGATGTTGCGATCAATTCTGATGAAGTTTAGTAAAATTTTGAAAAGTTCAGAAAAAGTTTGAAAAATATAACAAAATTTGAGGAATTTAGCAAAACTTTAAAAAGTTCTTCTTAACTTCAAAAAGTTCTCCACAACTTGGAAAATTTTGTCAGTACATTACGATGTACTTTAAGAAGTTCATCAGATCTTTGGAAAGTTTGTCAGAATAAAAAAGTTTGAGAAATTTAGAAAACTTTTAATAAGTTTATGAGGACTTTGAAAAGTTCATAAGGATGTTGGGATATTTGACAGAGATATTCTTCGAAACTTTAGGAAGTTTGTCAGGATGTTCAGAAGTTCATATGAACCTTTGAAAGGTTGCGCACAAATTTAAGAAGTTGAACACACTTTAAGAAAAGTTTTTGTAAAACTTTGAGAAGTTCGCCAAAACTATGAAAAGTTCATCAGAACTTTGAAAATTTCAATAGAAATTCTTAATAACTTTAAAAAATCCAATAGAACTGAACTTTGAGAAGTTCTAAAGAATTTTTAAGAGCTGAGTAGGAGAAGTTTAATCGAAGCTTTAAAAAGTTCAATAAAACTTAAAGAAATTCAATCGAAACTCTTAAGAACTTTAAAAAGTTCAATATAACTGAACTTTTAGAAAGTTGAACTTTGAGAAGACCAATCGAAACTATGAAAAATTCATTGAAACTTTGAGAGGTTCAATCGAAATTCTTAAGAATTTTAAAAAGTTCAATAAAGCTAAACTTTGGGAAATTCTGAAGAACTTTTAAAAGTTTAGTGGAGCCGAACTTAATTTAGAGAAATTCTAAGGAATTTTTAAAAGTTCAGTAAGAAAAGTTCATCAAAACTTTGAAAAGTTCAATCAAAATTCTTAAGAAATTAAAAAAGTTCAACACAACTGAACTTTTAGAGAGTTAAACTTTGAGAAGATCAATCGAAACTGTATAAAGTTCATTGAAACTTTGTTCAATCGAAATTCTTAAGAACTTTAAAAGTTTAGTGGAGCCGATCTTTAAAAAGTTCTTAAGAACTTCAAAAAGTTCAATAAAACTTTAAAAAGTTCAATAAAACTTTAAAAAGTTCAATTAAACTTTAAAAAGTTTAAACAAACCTTGAAAATTTCGTTAGAATTTTGCGAATCTCTATAAAATTTGTAAGAGAGGAAGAAATAGAAGAGGTTCACCTAAACTTTGGGGACTTCTTCGGAACAGGAAGTCATTTCAACAGATATTTTTTTTGAGAACTTCTTTTGAAGCTTGAGAATTAAGGAAAATCTTTAAGATTTTCATCTGAACTTGGCGAATTTCATCAACGCTTTAAGAATCTGTTCAGAAATTCAAAAAGGTTTATCTAAACTAAATGTGGCTATACAATTGAATATGGAAGAGCTTTCAGAGTAAAACATAATGTCCTTCATAATCAAGAACTCTGAACTACAATGGTGAATGTCGAAAATTCAAGTGATCTTAAGTAAAAAAAAACTGTTATCTCTCTACTTCAAAGATCGTGATCTGAATATTTAAAAACCCTCACACAAACACAATTTATCTTATCACATATATGTGTTAAAATAAAAAACAAACTGACAAAACATAAGTTCTCAGCTTTGCTATCTTGATCTCTGCTGGTAACAAAGATTTGATTTCAAATATAAAATGCACTCAAAGATTACTGGCCTTAACACTAAAACTCACACAATGGCCTTTTTAGCACTTCTCACAGATATTACGACGAATGAAGAAAAACAGAAGAAACACCCTAGTAAAACCATCATTAACAACTGTTGACGACATCATTTATCATCAACCTGTCTGTTAATGATACAAAAACAACAACAAATATTGCAAATACAAATATTTTTTTTTCTGACTGTTATGTTTTCTGAAACACCACATGCACATCTATAAGATTTCATTTTATAAAACTGACTGACACTGACTCAGTCAGTCATTCAATCACGCTGACTGATATAAGCATACACTCACACACACACATGTAATCATAAACAAAAACACGTACAGTTCAAAATACTCAATCATTTAATTTCAGTTGAATATTTTTTTTTCTTTTGGGAATGAAGGGCTGTTGCTGACACTCCCAAATGCCTTAAGTATCCTTGGGCTGTCAAAAAATTATTATGCCTATTAATTTAGCGCACACAAACATACACATCTACAAACATTTTAATATTGAAAGAAGGATAACAAGTCTCCCTCGCTTACAGACACTAAAATACAGGATAACAAATTACTATTTCAAAATTACATAGAAGAATAGCTGAAAAAGAAAACAAAACAATTTTCAAATGAAGTTTTGAAAAATGTAGTAATTCATAGTTGTGGTACTGCCCGCCTCAATGACTGACAGACAGACTTACTGCCTGCCTGCTTGTCAGTGGTTGTAGGTGGCAATGGTATGAGTTAGTTACTGTGAATGATATGGCGATAATGTTGTTGAAGGTTTCTGAAAGGTGGTAGTGATTCAGCCTTATATTCTAATATTCATTTGCCAGTAATTTATCCTGTCATGCTGTCATTATGCCAAACTAGAAAAATGAATAAAGGGAGAGAAACATATTTTCTTTTCCTGTGCATATATTTAATGAGAATAATGAAATATAGAAAATTATAACTTTTATTGTTTTAAGTGTATTTAATGGTTTTTTGTAAGAAATCTATAAATATTTTCTTTCAAAGCAAATAAGTTTTATACAAAGTTGTAAATCATCATATTTTCTAGAGGAAACTTGGCAATTACTTATGTTTCTAAAGGAAAGTTGTCGATTTCATCAAGATTTAAAAATATAGCTTGACGATCGCTTAATTTTTAATGCAAAACTTGACGAACGTGAAATTTTCTATAGAAAATTGCAGAATTTTTTGCAAAGAAGCGATCGTATAATTTTCTATAAAAAGATTGATGATCATACACTTTGTGATAATGTTTGAGGATCGCACAGTTTTCAGTAAAAAATTTGATGATCGTACAAATATTTACGATTTTAAACTCGTGCAGTTTAACAGAAAATTGCGCATTATTCTACTAAAAACTTAACGATCGCACAATTTTTCTAAGAAAACTTTTAGATCAAACAATTTTCTATAGAAAGATGAGTTTCCAATATAAGTCTTGAGGATAGTGTTTAAAGATCGCACAGTTTCCAATGCATAATTTAATGATCGTGCAAGGATCATAAAATAAGTGAAAGAAAACTTGATCGTTATATTTTCTATAGAAACCTTTAGGATAATGTTTGAGAATCGCACAGTTTTCAATGCAGAATTATATTATATGATTTTCTTTTGAAAACTTAACGATCGTAATGTTAGTAATCGAGAAATTTACGATTTTAACTTCTAATAAATTACGATCGCACTATTTTCTTGAGAAAACTTTGCAATCATATAATTTTCTATAAGAAGATCATGATCGTTTATTTTCCAATTGAAGACTTGGGGATCGTACAAATTTCTATAGATAACTTGATCTTAGGAGATCATAGGGTTTTCAAAGCAGAATATTGCGATCTTATAATTTGCTATAGAAATCTTCACGATCGTTAAAACTTCTTAAGGAAATATAAGGATCTTTATAATTTCTATGAAAAACTTAATCATCAACAGATTGGAAGATTTACCTTTGGAAGATTATACAAATATACAACTTAATGAACATATATATTTTCAATAGAAAACTTGGTGATAGATAATAGATGAATAGATGATCGAACACACTTTTAAAGAAGACTTGATTATAAGCTTAATGATCATATAGATTTTTGTACAAAACAGAATGTTTTCTAAAGACAACTGTTTGTTTTTCCACTAGAAGATTTGATGATCATATTATTTTCTATCGAACACTTGATGATCGTTAATATTTTCAGAATTTTTTTGTTACTTTATTAATGATTTTACAATTCTCTAAATTGTAAATTTCACATAAAGACCGTGTATTTTTTTAAAGAAAATTTTGTGATCGGTACATTTTCCAATGATGATCGTACATTTTTTCCATAGAAAACTTGATTAAATCTTAAATATGATCTTTTGTTTTCGCAAAAAACTTTACGATTGTAGAATTTTCTACACGAAACTTAAATAGCAAAAAAAAAAAACGTTTGTAGTAAATCGTAATGATCGTAAAAACTTTACGATTGTCAAATTTTTAATAAATACTTAATTATTGTAGAATTCGATCGTGGAGATATTTTAAGCAGAAAATTAAATATTTCTTTCAGAATCTTTCGAAATTTTAAAAAAATCCTAATTTTTTTTTAATTTTTTTTCGAAAACTTAATTTTCTTTTTCTGAATTTCATTTTTATAAAAATTTTAATTACATTATTTATAAAAAATAAATTTTTTAAAAAAATTTTCATTTCTTTAGAAAATTTTTCATTTTTTTTCAGAATTTTAAATTTTTTATAAAAATTTCCATTTTTTTATAGAAATTTTCACTTTTTAAATTTTTTATAAAAATTTTAATTTTTTACAAAAATTTAAATTTTTTTTTTCAAAATTTCCAAAAAATTTCAAAAATTTAATTTTTTTATAAAAATATATATTTTTTTTTATAAAAAATTCCAATTTTTTATAAAAGTTTCTATTTTTTTATAAATCTTTTCTTTTTTTTCTAAAAATTTCCATTTTTTTAAATTTCCACCTATTTTAAAACTTTTTATTTTTCTAAAAATTTCCATTTTTCTAAAAATTTCCGTTTTTCTAAAAATTTCCATTTTTCTAAAAATTTCCAGTTTTTCTACAAATTTCCAGTTTTTCTACAAATTTCCATTTTTTTATTAAAAATTTCCATTTTTTATTAAAAATTTAATTTTTTTTACAAAAATACCAACTTTTTATAAAAATTTTCATTTTTTTATAAAACTTTCCACCACCATCAGTGGTGATAAAGGGTATATATCAATTTGTCATTCCGTTTGTAACACCAAGAAATATTCATCTAAGACCCAACAAAGTATATATATTCTTGATCCTTATGAAATTCTGAGTCGATCTAGATATGTCCGTCTGTCTGTCTGTCTGTCTGTATAAAACACGCTCACGTTAAAACGAAGCAATGGAACTCCACAAAATTCACTCAAAATATTCATTGTTATCCTAAGCAGTTTGGTATTGAAAATCAGCAAGATCGGTGAAATAGTTTCAGAGTTATGAGAAAAAAATTATGACAACCTCAAAAAAATGGCGATTTTTCACATATTTATTTGTACTTTTTATAAAAACTACTGCAGATAAATTGATGAATTTTTTCAGAGATATATCTATTGTTGCCAGAATCAACATTGTTAGAAATCGGAAAAATCGGTTCATAATTTCATATACCTGCCATACAAATGTACATATTCCCGGAAAATGTGTTTATTGTTAATAACTTCTGTTACAATATCGATATCTTCACAAAATTTTACAATTTAAAGTTTTATGTCAATACAAATCATATCAAGGAAAAAATTTTTCCATCGGTCTACAATTGGTCATAGCTCTCATACAAGGTCCCCTCCCGAAAATCACTTAAACGCGCATAACTCATTACTAAATTAAGATATCGATATTAAATTTGGGACAAGTATTGCTCTTATATACAGAAATATTACAATGAAAGATTTTTTCGATCGGTCCATATTTGGACATAGCTCCAATATAAGGTACCCTCCCGAAAATCAGTTAAGCGTGCATAACTCATTACTAAATTAAGATATCGATATTAAATTTGGTACAAGCATTGCTCACAAAAATATTACTAATAAAGTCTTTTCCATCGGTCCATAACTGGTCATAGCTCCCATCCAAGGTCCCCTCCTGAAAATAACTTAAACGCACATAACTCATTACTAAATTAAGATATCCATATAAAGTTTGGCACAAGTGTTGCTCATATACAGAGAAATAATAACAAGGTTCCCTTCCGAAAATCAGAAAAATCGCACATAAGTAACTCATAACCAAATATTTATATCCATACATTAGCATAAATATTGCTCTTATATATGTATATAAATTCACTATAAAATTGTTTTACGAATGATCCATATTTGGTCATAGCTCTCCATTCTTTATAAAAAAATGCAATTTTTTATAAATATTTACATTTTTATAAAGATTTCCTATTTCATATAAAAATTTCAATTTTTTTTCTAAAAATTTCAATTATTTTATCAATATTTAAATTTTTTATAAAAATTTCCATTTTTATAAATATTTTAATTTTTTATAAATATTTTAATTTTTTACAAAAATTTCAATTTTTTGCTTAAATACCCAAAGTATGAACGAGAAAACACGCATTTTGCTTATTCTTGCAAAATCATGTGTGTGTTCTTTCTCGTCGCTAAAAGTTTACTTATGCTCTCTTTAGCTAATAAAAACAACAACAACTCTACCACAAGCATCATGTAGTTGGTACATGAAATAATGAGAATTGCATAGAAAGCATTTTTAAGCTTAAACTTAAAACAAGGAGAACATTTTTCAAATAGAGTGATTTTGAGTGATGTATATGATAGTGTTGTGTAGAGTAAATTACCACATATTATATATCATTGGAAAGGTAATTAAGTCTAGTTTTTAACTATGTTATCAGATGTTCAATTTTGTAAACTAGTAATTGGTTTTAAGGCAATAGAAAGAAAATTATATTTTTGAATATATTTTTATAAAAAAAACCTACATCGATTAATAAATTTTTTTACAATGTCTTGATAAGTTAAACATTAGCATATTGTACATGACAATAATGTCATGTGTTAAAAGAAACAAGTCAAAAAATAGGTTTTTTTTAGAGAATTTCTATGGGCCATAAGGTTTTGTGATAAAGAATATTAACAAAAATGTTTCTACAAATAAAATTTTTATCTGTTAGTTTACAATTAAATCAAAATTTCTGTTTCTTTGGTTACCAAGAGCAAAAAACTTCTTCTTACAACTTCCTTTATGCTATAAAACAAATTTGTTTATTTTTCACAACATTCCAGAATGCAATCAATCTTTTAGTGACGCCATAATATTGATGTAACTTTTTTCTACTTACCCACATACATACCCATATGAATATGTATGTTTGTATGTGTGTCTCAGGATCCCATTTGCAAACATTGAATAAAATTTATTTATTTTGAAATTTGTTTATTTAGGAAAAGCAATTCTTAACATATTGAGTTTTTATCCTGCGGCTGCTGCTTGAAAACTGCTTTTATATTTAACATATTATTATCATTTTATGTCAATTTTGATTGTTTTCTTATGAAAAATGGCACTGACGTTCCATAAATAAATGCAAAAACAAATAATAATATCGGGTATTGACAGTTTACAAAGTAGGAAACGAAGTAAAAAAGACATACAAAAATATATATAATAAGATGAAGTTTCAAAAGCAAATGACAACACTTTCCTTAAAATTCGTATGTTGTAAGTGGTTTAAGAATTGTAAATTGTATTTTGATTACTCTATGTAAACCCCTTCTAATTAATACATTTTTCCTTTAAACAATCGTTTTTTACTAAACAACAAATTATAATCAAATTAAATTAACTAAATACTCAACTTTACTGATTCATATCAAATAAACCTGACATGTAAAGTGTCAGCAGTCATGACATGATGCAATTATAATGTGAAAGACTATTTGACATGGCATGAAACCAGAAAAAAAATTTAAAATATAATCCTTCCTACTCCTTGTTATTCTTTGCCATATTGAACACTTAACTCAATTTTTTAAACTTTTTTCTTTTGTGGCTGCTTTCTAGTTTTTGAAAAGCGAATGTTAAAATACCACAACTTAGTTTGAAGAACAATCAAATTTGACCAAAAGCAAATAATCAATATTATAAAAATGTAACACAGCATAATAATGGATATAAGAAAGAATTGAAGAAGAAATCAAGAAATAAAGTAGCATTTTAGCAGCAGGATTGTAAAAGGATGTTAATGAAACAGACAACAACATCATCATTAGTTGAAGTTCGGAAATTGTACGATCAAACTTTTCTTTAATGTTCGTTAAATCACAGTTTGTTTAACTATGATCGTAGAATACTTGAAGATCGCTACTTTCACTAGTTAAATTAAGTTTATTAGAACGTTCGAAAACATCCTTATAAAACTTTACGATCGTTAAGGTTTTCAGAGGAACCATCATTATCGCACAGAACCATCATTATCGCACTAGTCTAGTCTATAGACTAGACTATAGACTAGACTATAGACTAGACTATAGACTAGACTATAGACTAGACTATAGACTAGACTATAGACTAGACTATAGACTAGACTATAGACTAGACTATAGACTAGACTATAGACTAGACTATAGACTAGACTATAGACTAGACTATAGACTAGACTGTAGACTAGACTATAGACTAGACTATAGACTAGACTAGACTATAGACTAGACTATAGACAAGACCGATAAATTTTGCCCATAAAGGTTCGTAAGCAACAGCAAGTAAACGCAATAATAAAACTGATTGTTTTATGTTATTGTAGCTGTCAATTGCATTTAATTGTTGCCTCATACTTTTTGTAAACTTTTTTATAAAATTATATTGAAGTTTTCTATTTATTTCAAATTATTTGTTTAATTTTCCATTCATGCAAATAAAATTTGACATCATTTAAAACCAACCCACCACCCTCTTACTATTTCGCTTTTTATAAAATAAAACTAAAGTAACATCAACCACCATGATTTGACATTTAATTGAAAAAGTATATATTCACACTCATCATTATATCAACCGACTTAACAACCTCCTCCCCCACCCACATCAACACTTGTGTTAGTAAATTTATTTTGAAGAGTATAATAAAAGTTTGAGTGGTTACAGCTGGAAGGATGTATAAAATAAAGTTAAAGTCAGTGATTTCTTGCTTCATTTTCTATGCCTGTCAACCAAAAATGCAAATAGGCAAATTAGGGTGACCTTATGGTTGGAATATCTTAATGACAGTTTTATTAGAGTAGAGTTTACTTAAGGGTGTGGCAACCTTTTGTTTGACTCAAGACCACATTTTCCTCTGCTTTTCTTTGTTTATTTTTTTTCTAGTTCTGTGTTATGCAAACATCATTGCAACTATATTGATTGGTGTATTGGGTGAGAGTAAATGTGTATTTCTGGCATAGAAACTTGGAAGAAGCTACAACTGTTAAAATATAAAGAACATAATCATCACTTTTTATTACTGTAACTGCACTTAGTTGTATTAGTTTATTTTGTAGTCAATTGTTCATAAATCTAAGAAAAAATTTCTGCACCAACCCAATAATTTTTTCAAAATCAAACATTGTTAAAATATTCTTATATTTTTTGCCTTACTTTCTAGTAGTAAAATGCATTTTATACAAGTTTTAAAGTTTTTCTATTTGTTTTTATACCCTACACCAACTTCAGTGGGTGGGTGGGTTTGTGCTGACGTCTGTAACACACAATAATATTGGTCCTATACCCATCTTAAAGTATACCAATCGGCTCAGAATCATTCTCTCAGTCGACTTAGCTATCTTCGTCTGTTCGTCTATCCGTCTGTCCGTCCGCCCGTCCCACCTTCTGTCTGTTCGTCTGTCCGTCTGTCCGTCCATGTAAACTTTGTAATCAAACTACATGTCGCAATTTTTAAGATAGTTCAAAGGAATTTGGTACTTCTTTTGTCACAAGGACATGATCTTCTATTCTCCCAGGGTTAGGATCAGTCCATTGTTTCACCTAGCCCTCATACAAATGAGCACCCAAATAGGGTTACTAAACCTATCACAATTTTGGAAATATTTCAATGAAGTTTGGCACATGAACTTAAACCAGGTGTAGAGTACTATATGGTCGCCCTTGCCCAACTATAATTTCTTACTTGTTTTCTCTTTTTTAAATATGTAGTTGAACATATTTTCTATATGTCAGTTTTGTGTATAACTAAATGTACAGTTATATAAGCGTATGTCTATGTACATACATATAGCTGCCAACTAACAAGTAAATCGAGTGTCGATTAAGGTGGCATAACCGCAAGTATTTCCTTCCGTTTGAATACGTCTGCATAGTAAACGAGAATGTTGACAAGTTTAAACGATTGACAGGTTTTCACTTAACACAAATGCAAAGAAATACATACACACTTGCAAACTTGCACCAACAACTTGTGAGTGTGTGTGTTTCAATGTAAGTTTATGCAGTTGAATGTGTGTTTGCATTTTGTAATATTGTTAAATTGTTGATGGATATAAAATTGATTCTTTAGTTAAACAACTAGATGTAAAACTTATTATTAAATTTAGCCAAGAGGTTGTTGGGTGGTTGTAGAAAAAAAAACTTTATGAAATTATGTAAAACTTAAGTCAAGTGTTGTTGTGATAGCAACAGGTTGAAGGAATTGAAGTGGAAATGTAATATGCATTTCATTCCAAAGAAACTTTAAAGGGAGAATATGTTTGTCAAATAGATTTTTAAATTTTAAATAAAGTCTTTAAGAAGTCTAGCAGATATACGGCCAGTAACTGGCCTTATATCTAGACAGATATATGGCCTGTAACTGGCCTTATATCTAGAAAGATATACGGCCAGTAACTGGCCTTATATCTAGACAGATATACGGCCAGTAACTGGACTTATATCTAGACAGATATACGGCCAGTAACTGGACTTATATCTAGACAGATATACGGCCAGTAACTGGCCTTATATCTAGACAGATATACGGCCAGTAACTGGCCTTATATCTAGACAGATATACGTCCAGTAACTGGCCTTATATCTAGACTGATATATGGCCAGTAACTGGCCTTATATCTAGACAGATGTACGGCCAGTAACTGGCCTTATATCTAGACGGATATACGGCCAGTAAGTGGCCTTATATCTAGAGAGATATACGGCCAGTAACTGGCCTTATATCTAGACAGATATACGGCCAGTAACTGGCCTTATACCTAGACAGATATACGGACAGTAACTGGCCTTATATCTACTTTACTGTTATATTTGAATAAATTGTATGCATATATATGAACTTTCAATTATTCAAATAATGTTCAACCTTACGCCATTTTAAATTGCCCAAATGATCTTATTATTTAATAACATATACTTACATATATCTTCACTGTCTGTATCTTATTTCTTCTATATACATACATATATAGTTAATATAAAGGTCATAATGGGTAATAAATTTTGTAGCAAACAACATATTGCTTAAATGTTGAAAAATTTCGCCAAGAAAACATTATTTTACACCATTTACCATTATCCATTATTCTTTTTACCATCTACAACTTCTCACACCTACTCATAGATACAGATATATTTCCTTAAGTTATTGTTGTAGCAATAACAACTATACTTTATATAAACTACATTTACAAATAAATTGTAAAGGATACGAATAGACAGAGTAACCCAGCAACACAGGGTAGTCTGTTCCAAAATTAAGGATCCTTTCTAGTTTTCTGACGCAGTAAATGAGTTGAATATTTCTTATATATAAAATTCGGTTTAAATAAGTCATTGACTCCAAGCAAAACTGCTGGGCTAAAACACAAGAGTATTGTGATGGTATATGTGTATGTAAATGAGTATATTTCACTGTTATTGTGAAACTCCCAATTGCATTGCATTTGACAAATGATCAAGTGTTCTCAACCAGAGCAAAAGAAAAATTTATTGTATAAAAGTCGTTTGTATGGATAAACCGAAGACGTCGTGTACAACAACAACACCAACAAAGAAACAAAAAACAACAAATCCCAGAACACTTTAGCAAAAGAAAAAGCTGCCACAGAGTGCAGAATACGGGTATTGAAATCAAAAGCATACCAAAATGGAACATATTTGTGTTAGTGGAAGTTAAATGGCATAAGGAAACGAAAGGATGAATGAATGAATATGTGTGTATGTGTGTGTGAATGTTGACATAAGAAAAACTGAAAATAATAGATGGCATTTGAGCTGAACAAACTGCTGGCGCACAAACGAACGAAAAGAATAAAATAACGAACGTTCAAACCATTCAAGCAAAAGTTGTTTGTCTGTCTATTTACTTTAGACTGTTGTTATATTGCTGTTTACTTGTATTGCATAACTCTGTGTTAGTGTCCATTTTTCTCTTTATTTGAATGTATGTATATGTGAAAGCATATACTAGACAAGAGAAGCCATCAAAATAACAAATAACATCGTCTCACAAAATTGATTGCATGTCATTAATTTTCATTTCAAATTACACTACCACTATGTCTTCCGGCGCGCCAAGTTAACGCGCGCGCTTATATATATTATGCTGCTGTAGTCTTTGTTGTTGCTGTTGTTCACAGCATCTTTAAAATCGACATTAAAACATGCCACCAAAGCCATATCAGGCCAACAATAACAACACTATAATAGCAATAGAAATGGCAGCAACAACATCACCCAATGTCATCTAGAAAATTGAATGCATAGTACACTAGTACTCTATCTATCAGCACGAGCAAAGGAGTAGTTGTGTATTTGTGGTACGAGTAATAGTAGTTTTCTATGAAATTAATAACAAGACTTTGAAAGCTAGAGGAAATAAACCAAATAAATAAGGTACAGTGGTATTAAAATTTAAAAATCAAAATTCATACAATTTAGAAACTCGAAACAAAACAAATTCTCCCTAACCCTTTAATCAAGTCTAAACATTCTGAGTTCATATCTAGTCTATAGTATAGTCATACTAATCTATAGTCTAGTCTATAGTCTAGTCTATAGTCTAGTCTAGTCTATAGTCTAGTCTATAGTCTAGTCTATAGTCTAGTCTATAGTCTAGTCTATAGTCTAGTCTATAGTCTAGTCTATAGTCTAGTCTATAGTCTAGTCTATAGTCTAGTCTATAGTCTAGTCTATAGTCTAGTCTATAGTCTAGTCTATAGTCTAGTCTATAGTCTAGTCTATAGTCTAGTCTATATTCTAGTCTATTTTCTACTCTATAATCCCGTCTAGATTTCCGTCATAGTTTATGGTCAAGTCATTATTCTTGTCAGTTCAGTTCAGTTCGCCACTACTACCCACTGTCCATCAGTCTGCTCTTGGCTAAAAAAAACACGCTTTATACTTCTTTTCTATCTACTTTCAATTCTATTACGTGTTTTTTTTCGAAAAGATTTATGTTGTGTTGCTGCTATTGCTGAATCGTCTGTTTCTGTTTCTTCATTGTAACTACAATATTTTTAGCTTTTTGTTCATGTTAGTCTTGCTGCTACTGCCAACATTATTACCAGAGGAAAATCTATGGCATTTAGTTGCTCCAATCTTTAACAACCACATTCACGTCATTTGTTTTTGGCGTGTTGCTTGCATTTTCATTGCTTTACTTTTCATCTTCATCTCAGTCTTTGCAGTTATGTTCGTTATTAAGTAGTTGTACTAGTTCAGAGATCCCATTTACTTGATCCTGATGTTTGCTTGTAGAGTACTAGTAGTGACCAGTATGGAATGAGTAAAATATAATAACATGACATGGTTAATGGCTGACAGTGCTCTTCTGTTATATTGTTGGCAGTTAGCAGAGGATTGCTGATGATGGTGTTGTTGTTGCAGCTTTTGCTTCTTTTTATTTGTGAGTTTGAAAATTTGAAATAATTTATTTCTTTTTACATAAGTATGTACTTTCCTTGCCGTTTTAGGGTTAAGTCTGTGTATAGGACAATAATTGGGTATGGTTTGGCTACATAATGGGTTTAAAGGATCAAAAGGATAGTTTTTCTATTTTTTTTTTCCTTTATGTACATGACTTTACAACTTTATAACTTTATAACTTTATAATTTTATAACTTTATAACTTTATAACTTTATAACTTTATAACTTTATAACTTTATAACTTTATAACTTTATAACTTTATAACTTTATAACTTTATAACTTTATAACTTTATAACTTTATAACTTTATAACTTTATAACTTTATAACTTTATAACTTTATAACTTTATAACTTTATAACTTTATAACTTTATAACTTTATAACTTTATAACTTTATAACTTTATAACTAACCAACCAACCAACTAACTACTAACTAACTAACTAACTTGTTAAACATCCTGTTTAGTGTCCTTTTAAAAAAATCTGCTTTTGCCTTTCTTTCTATTTCACAATTCTTGCTTTAAGACTACAAGGACAACATTGTCATTTTCAGACAACCAACCAAATGAAAATAACAATCGTTTTGTTGGTCACTGCGAAGACAGCTACAAAAGGAACAATAGCAAAGAATAAAGATAAAAAAGAGAAATAAATAAAGAAAATAACAACAATATAAAAATCACAATTTATAAAATGTGACAGAACATACAACAGCAGTTGACAACTGTCAGTGTCGGTGTCATACTGTCACAAATGTTGGTGTCATTTGCAAAACAGTAGTCGTAGTAGCAGTAGAAGCAGTTTAAATGGAAAAACAGGAAACAATGCAAAAAAAAGCACTGAAATATATTTCCTTTTTTCTCACTTTGTAGTGTTTTCCTTTTTTTGTTTTTGCAAATATTCTCTGTTGTACAACAACAATAATAATTGCAAATGTATTGTGTTTATATTTGCTGTATAGAAAAACGTTTTTATCTAACTTCCGGTATTTGGTGTGCTATAGTTAAAGGATATACAGAGTTGTATTAGGTTCGACTTATTGACATTGTATTTTATCTTTATTTGCAAAACGTTTATTACCTTTTTGTATTGTTTTCAGCTTTTATTTGTTTTATTAACATTTATGTTTTATTCTCTTTATCTGTAGAAGATATTTTCTAAAATTCCCAAGAATTTGCATTATTATGTGCATATGTGTGTTTGATTTCATCTTGTCATTACCTTTTATTTTATAACCATAAAATTTCTCTCTTTGTTATCTTTATGTTCTTGATCAAACATTAACATACGTTATCCTTCTTATGATTTAAAAATTTCGGCATTTTATCGTCTATACAATTATGTTTTACTTTTGTGCCATATTTCAACATTAACTACGATCATTTTTTTTTAGTGGCAGTTTTTTTCATTGTTATCTAATATCTTTTATATACATATCGCAGTTTATCAATGTTAAATGATCAAAAGTGATTAATGTCCTTTTTAGCAGCACTTGAATATAAAAACATTCATCCTTTTTTATGGTAGCAATGCTTGTCATAGATAATGCTTAATTATAATTTATTGCGTAAGTATGGTAGTAGTATTTTTAAGTGCACCTTTTTATTTCGTTATACAAACTGAAAAAAAAATATAATAAAACAAAATTATATACAAATTTTATATTTTGTGTTCCCTTGCATAAGTACAATTTTAATGTTACACTTTTGAATTTGTCGAGGGTTGCAAAATTAACACAACCATTATTTCTATTCGCTGGTTCCTTTTTTTGTTATTTCTTATTCTTTTTTTGGTATACGTACATACATTTAAATTAATTGTTATTTTAATATTTATGACATCGTATAAATTTTCTTTTATTGCACTTTAAATGCTACATATTTATGGTGGTAATAACCCTCCTGAAGGTTTCTTTGCTCTTGATTACATTTGCGTTTTTTTTTGTGAAGGGTAATATATTGTCTTTCCTTTTTTGAAATATTTGGTTGTGAACAAGGATGTGAAACATCTTAACAAATTTTTGCTTACATAATATGAAATATATTTATTTAGGAAAAATATATAACATCCTACGGGTTTTGATGTTTATGATGTAGTTTAAGATGTTCGGGAATAAGGGTTGTAGAATGAGATCATATTAAGTCCACTAGTCCAATGGAACATTGAATATGACTAATTTTTACTGATAATTTCATTATGATCACATTGACGCAGATCGGATGGCCTCTGTTGAGTCGGCAACAGCACTTAGAGACGCATCCGGTAGACCGAAGTACGAATCCATCAAATAAGCCAAAACTTTGTTCTTACTCACAGGGACACACTGTGGTAATTCTGGAAAATTCAATGGTATCACTTGTATATGATACCTTTCATTCATCGTCCTTCAACCCTGCATATTTCTCATTTATTTGACACACTCATTTTAGGTAAGGGGATAGGCAAGCCCGCATACCTCTACTTTCATTCCGTTTCATATACAATAGACACAAACCCATTTCCAATGCTTAGATCTAAAGTCACTCCTCTGTGGGGTATCTGTCTTCTTCAGCAACAGCACCGAACATATCCTGAAATATTGACTTTACCTTACATCAGTCTTTTAACCGCCACGAATTTGGGTTTAAACCACAGCCACTACATGGATTCCGAAGGAACTGCAACCAACTTATCAGCCAGGACAGTTACGGCAGCACCTCTATACCCCCGGATTGCAATACACCAAGATGGGATCTCTTATCAAGGAAACATAACCCGGGGGGGGGGGGGTGGCAGGCGAATTTAAGTTGCAATCAAAACATTACTAACATCAAGTTTCTTGTAACACAAACTGATCTGTTATTATACTCAGCTTTATAGAAGCAGATTAAAAAGTGTTGGCTTACGCCGCAGCGATCTTTCAAGTTCTCATTCATCTAGTTGTTGTTGTGCAATAACACCATACCAAACGAACATTCAGTTTCTTATAACACAAACTGATCTGTTCTTACACTGAGCTACACGGGCCAGCTGATCATTAAGAAATTATCAGTAAAAATTAGTCATATATCAATTGATAGGTTAAGATGTCGAGTAAATTATCGTGTTAGCCTTATTTCATGATGGTGCTTTTTGTACCACAAGATTCCATTGTGCTTCTTACATGCCGGTGAATAGATTCTACCGATCACACAAATAAATTATATAAGTCCTAAAAACCAACATCAGACTTACTCACGCTAGGTAAACATGTGGGTGTAAGGTCCGCAAACCTTTACATTCTTACTCTATCGTAACCTTCGGTGAATAGTGGTTAGTATTCAAGTCTAGTGGGCTGGAGGTGGTGGGTTCGCTTCCCTCTAAGACTCTGGTTAAGGAGCGCACAACTAACTAACTAACTAACTAACTAACTAACTAACTAACTAGCTAACTAGCTAACTAGCTAACTAGCTAACTAGCTAACTAACTAACTAACTAACTAACTAACTAACTAACTAACTAACTAACTAACAAACTAACAAGCTAGCTAGCTAACTATCTAGCTAACTAACTAACAAACTAACTAACTAACTAACTAACTAACTAACTAACTAACTAACTAACTAACTAACTAACTAACTAACTAACTAACTAACTAACTAACTAACTAACTAACTAAATAACTAACTAACTAACTAACTAACTAACTAACTAACTAGCTAGATAGCTAGCTAACTATCTAGCTAACTATCTAGCTAACTATCTAGCTAACTAACTAACTAACTAACTAGCTAACTAACTAACTAACTAACTAACTAACTAACTAACTAACTAACTTACTAGCTAGCTAGCTAACTATCTAGCTAACTAACAAACTAACTAACTAACTAGCTAACTATCTAGCTAACTAACTAACTAACTAACTAACTAAATAACTAACTATTTAACTAACTAACTAATAGCCGGAACAAGACATAGCCTGAAACTGTGACCTGCGGTCTGCCTGTCTCCGTGGTACCAGATTATGGGGTTCTCTGTTAAGACCCCATGTCAAACCATTCCATGGAAAGCTGAAATATTTAATCATCACATGTTCATAGTCCCGCCACAGTAGAAGTACTGGTAGGGAATGCACTGAATTTCCCACTCTCATGATATGATCTTTCCATGTTCTGTGTCTATTTAAAGCACCATAGGTTCCGGAACAAAGCAGCTAGGGGATTTAAATATTACACAAAAATTCACATCCAAAAATTATTCAAGGAAAATGTATTCATTCAGAAATTATATTTTAAAATTAAATCAAAGACATTGAATCAAAATATGTTCTCTTAAGAAGATCAGTACATTATTGTCTCCATAATCCATACAATCTCTTTCATGAAAAATCGTTTTTTTTTTCTTATGTATTGAAATTATGATAAAATTCATCTTGGTTAAATACCAATTCTAATACCAATTTCAAGATTAATATGGAGGAGAAAAAAAATTAGTTAAAATTTGAGAACTAGAAAAAATCAGCCGGTGCTTTTTAAATCTGCTTCGATCTAACGATCTCTCAGCTATGGACAGAATCAAATGACTAATAGTCAACTTCTCTTATCATACCTTCCCTCCCTAATATAGTTTCCAAAATGTTCTCTTATTACATTCAACACATTGAAAATTTTCGAGTTTCTCGGGATCTTTGCATTTCAATTCAAATCCACAGTCCTTGAGAAAAGTTAGATCTTCAACTTCTGCACCTTTTGTTAGGGAAACATTAACTAAATTAGAAACATTCGTGTATTCGATGGCAGGTCTCAAGAAAACTAACATTAGTTTATTCAAGACACATTCCAGGTTAGTGCAAAGCTCTCAACATATCTAAAGGATCAACTTTATTCACTTTATTTTGTAATTTTTTCGATCTTGCATTTAGACCAGAACTCCTAGAATCTCGTTAGAAGTTTGTACGTGTCTTAGTGCCGGCCTACACTAGGAAACTTATTTGGAAATCTTTCGATTTTGTGTGCGAGTGAAAGAATATTAGTCATCTCTCTCGCGTTACAGAGTTTCTAGTTCTCGGAAACTTGTTTTGTTATTTTGAAACATAAGTTTCTACGTGAAACATAACATAAGACTCTACGAAAAAGTTTCTCAACAAATGTTTCCTAGTGTGGACCAGGTGTTATTATATGTAAGTCATTATAAGGGAACTTAAGAAAAATGCAGACGGTATGTTGTAGTCATTGAAAAGTAAGTGGTTATGTAAGTAATGATTTGTACTTGAAAAACAACTTACCATTAGTTTATACTACTTATTGCTTCACTCTTTCAACAACAAACATGCAACAACCAGATACCAATTAAAAATCATTAAAAACCACAAAATTATTAAAAACTTCTGAACTTTTAATAAAGTTCCTATAAATTCTGAGTTGTTTTCCTTAATAAATATCTTTTACAATCAACTTTATTTACCGTAAACATACATATCAACATACCAAAGCTACCTAAACCATATCACAATTTTTCGAAAAAAAAACTTTTAACTAATTCACAGAAAACACCTGGCCACCGTCAGCTAACAACCGCGCAAGCAGTCAGCTTTTGCACGACACCCATGACTTGAAAACATGAACTTTCATAATGAATTCTGACACTTTTTAATTCATTAAATTATAATGAATGACATTTCAAACTACAAATACATAAATTAACGTACCATAACAAATTACAACAACTTTAACAATAACAAATTTAACATAATAATAAAAAAATAAATAAAAAATTATAATGAAATGGAAAAAAAAAACAATAACAACAACAACAAGACTGAACTGAAAACATTAACGGCTTAAGCAAAATTAACATATCAATTGAAATGAAATATATTCAGGAGGAATAAAAATATTTGTACTGAAATTCACGTAACTAAATTAAAAGAAATAATAAAACTATAAATTTTATATGTTTGTATGTATGTATGTATGTATGTATGTATGTATGTATGTATGTATGTATGTATGTATGTATGTATGTGTAATAGATGTTTAAATGAAAAACAATGTACATTTGTGTTTATTCGCTCTTGTTGTTTTTTGTTTCAAATAACATAACAGAAATAAAACATTAATAAATCATAAATTGCAAATGGTCATGCGAGAATGTTAAAGTAATAAATGGGAGCCTAAATATACAAAAAAAAAACACGCACACATTCTTATAAACATACAATGAATAAAAATGATTGCTGGTTTAAATACATTAGATTTTGCAGTTATTTATGACAGCCTAGGGTTAACATTAATTTGTTGAAGTTTGTTAACAGTGGGAGGCGAAATTGTGATTACAAGAATTTAAATGTGTATGAAAAGTTGAGCAAGTACTACACAACTTCATAGATAGATAGATAGATAGATAGATAGATAGATAGATAGATAGATAGATAGATAGATAGATAGATAGATAGATAGATAGATAGATAGATAGATAGATAGATA
>NC_060950.1:61463583-61472782 GCF_022045245.1 Lucilia cuprina | reverse complement strand
TTAGTTAGTTAGTTAGTTAGTTAGTTAGTTAGTTAGTTAGTTAGTTAGTTAGTTAGTTAGTTAGTTAGTTAGCTAGCTAGTTAGTTAGTTAGTTAGTTAGTTAGTTAGCTAGTTAGTTAGTTAGTTAGTTAGTTAGTTAGTTAGTTAGTTGGTTAGTTAGTTAGTTAGTTAGTTAGTTAGTTAATTAGTTCTTCTGAATGATAATTTTGAAACGATGAGCTTGAGAGATATAACTTACTCTTCTATATGGTCGAGAACTTTACTTTTCAGGCTAATACTGTTTGATTATATAGATTGCTTCATCAAGGCTTAAACAAATTGACTAGAATCATTATTGTGTTAAGTGCGGTTTTTCGTCCGCAAGCCATCGCTGTTGATACTGAGAGATTTGAATCACTTAATCCGTTATGAATTATGAACTAACTGTATATGTAATATGTAAGTCCTTTAATCTCTGTTAGGAATTCTAGCTTTAAATATGTTTGTCTGGCATTATTCTTCTCTCACTGTTATTCAAAATGAATGATTACCATACAACAAGACTAAAGGTGATGAATAACTTGTTTTAATAAAACATCAATTATCATATTTTATACAAATACATTTCAGACAAACAGAATAAAAAACTAAAATGAAACACTAACACTAAACAAGAGGAAAGTTATGAAATAATTGGAAAGAATTACAATACTAACAACAACTGTATAGTAAATACTACTAGTTATTAAAGAACAAAAAAATACTGTATTCATGGTGGCATGTATTTACAGAAAATAATTATGTTTAATATACAATTTACCAACGTTTTTTTTGTCGGTTTGTTCGTACTTTGTACAAAGTATAATTTTCATTGAATTCATAAGAATTTTTAAACAAAATAAATTAACTAAATGCATGTTAAACAGCAGTTAAATAGTAAAGAAATATAACAACAATAGACATAATTTAAAATACTATAGTTTTTTAGTATGTGTGTGGTAAATATTGTTATTATTTTTTATATTTCTATTTGAAAATTTATTTAATGCGACACGACATTACCAATTGAGTTAAAGTGACAAACAACAAAAGCTTATGAACTTCTAATGGACAAACATAAGTGAGGGTTTAGGTGAGAGTGTAAGTGGTCTGCAGGAGGGGTCAACATAAGCCAATAGAGGGCCAATTATATTGTAAATTACAAACAGCAGCCACATGAAGCTACGAATCAGTCAATCTAAAACAAACGAAAGCAAATAACTAACTAACTAACTAACTCACTAACTAACTTACTAACTAACTAACTAACTAACTAACTAACTAACTAACTAACTAACTAACCAACTAACTAACTAACTAAATAACTAACTAACTAACTATCTATCTAACTAACTAACTCACTAACTAACTAACTAACTAACTAACTAACTAACTAACTAACTAACTAACTAACTAACTAACTCACTAACTAACTAACTAACGTCGAGTAGCCAATGAGAAGTTCTCTACCCGTCTCCAAATATACAGGAATGTCGAGAGTTTTAACGTGAGCACCTGCCTTGACAGCCTTATCTCGCCGAACCTCACATTCATCCCGTACTAAATACAATTAATACCAACTCATTTTCAACGCTTAGTCCCACAGTCGCTCCTCTGTGGTGTATCTGTTGTTTTCGTCAACAGCACCGAACTTATACAGAAATATTGACTATTATCATCAGTCTTTTAACCGCCACTTACTCTCCCGCGAATTTGGGTTTAAACCACAGCCACTACGTGGATCCTGAAGGAACCTCAACCAACTGACCAGCCACGGGCAACTGGCCACCCGTAGTACCAGATTATGCGGTGCTCTGGTCTGACCTCTGGCGATCTGTGCAAGGAATGGAGGCATTGGCAACCTCTCTATACCCCGGGATAGTAATAACACCAAGGCGGAGGTCTCGCCAAGGTAACATGCCCCCGGGGGTCCTAATATACAATTGAATCCAGTCCATATCTGACACAAAGGAACCATAGATCATAATCCTGCAAGTTAAGGTAATAACGCCGATCGAGACGAATATGCCGGCGAAATCGACCTCGAAGAACGAATGTGAAGCTAGATATGACACAGGGAAGAAACGATACCGTTAATACAATAGAAAAATTCAAATAGACCAGCAGATTAAGGTAAAAAAAATTGGTCAACAATAAGATAGAGAATCAAGCAATCGATTCAAACGGTAAGCATCGCATGGAAAGCATGAGCGACTAAAGAACTGGGTGGAGATTAGGACCCCTGCCTAGGAGTGACAAACAAGTGCGATCTTCTGGTGATCTTAAGTTCCACTCTCTACATAAAAGGATTGGGCAATAAAGTGGCTAATAAGTATATATTGGCTAATTGTTGAAAGAATGTGAAAGAAGAACGCGAGAGAATTCTATATGTAATAGTTATCGACCAGAACTCCAAGTCTAGTATTGCCGTGAACAAATGTAACACTTATATTGCCTCTAAGTTCAAAATTTCGAAAGTGTACCCGCCCCTCAAAGGTTTGACAATTCCATCCAATGTGTGTGTTTGTGTTTTTTCCCACAAAGAAAAACAACAACCATATTTGATGTTGTTATAATTATTTGTTGTATTTATACCTACCTGTAGTTGTGTGACTTTTTATTCTATCCTAACAGTTTGTCATAATTTCATATTTACTTTAGCTCTTGCCACTAAATAGACTTTTTTAACTGCTATCATTATGATTAAAATTAAAAGTGTACAGTAGAGTAAAGAATAAAATGAAAAACCTATTCATACAAATTGTGGCCATAATCGTGTTTTGTAGTTAAATGTTATTTTTTTTTCATTCCTCATCATATATTTAACTCTTGTTCTTGGGAGTTATAATTTATGATCCCTTTTTTGTTAATATTTTTCATATTTAAAAGCCAGTCAAACCAACCATGCGTTTTATAACGCTGGATGACTATATGGTTAGTTTGGCTAGATGGTTGGCTAGCTGTTGAAAAAAAATATATATATATTTACTGTTATTATAATAATAACTTAGTTGCTTTTGTATTGTACCTTCCTTCAAATGAAAGTAAATAAGTGACCACCTCTATCTTTATCTATAAACTTTTTTGTTAACAATTTATACAGTAAAGCGTTTAGACAGTTTTGGTCTTCATTTGTTTATACCGTCGGTGATTGTGGGCAAACAGAAAGCTACCGTTTTAACAGTTATTTGAAAGAAAGAATCCGTTATTAAATTTTGACACAATCCCAGCAAAAGTGTGGATCTAACTTACTCAAGAACTTACATTTCAATGACTACTATATACTACATGCATTACTTAGTTATAGTTTAGTAATGACTTACACATAACTACTTACTTTTTAGTATTCATATGTTGTTGTTGAATGCCTTTCCTATTTTTCTGTTATATGTCTAGTTTATGATTTGAAATTTTGTAATGAATAAACCATTGTATAACTCTGCTTTTAGGAATAAATACACGTGTGCTTTCATATCTCTATAGGAAACCCTTTCAGTCATTTTTACTCATAACACCAACATTTCACTAACACCCATACTTTTGCCAACAATATTTCCCGTGTATTACCATCACTCTTTAAAATTCCCCTTTGGCAATTGTTATAGTTTTTATACCCTACACCATTTAAATGGGGAGGCTATATTGGGTTTGTACTGAACGCTTAATAATATTGTTCCTATACCCATCTTAAAGTATACCAATCGGCTTAGAATCATTTTAAGAGTCGATTTTGCTATGTCCGTCCATCTGTTTGTCCGTCCTTCCATGTAAACCTTGTAATCAAACTATAAGTAGCAATTTTGAAGATAATATGACCCTCATCTAGCCCAAGACCCTATAAAAAGTTCTCTTCGAAATTTGACTTAAATGTCCACAATTTTATTCAACAATAAATGATTTAAGTATACCTGTCTGTCCATCTGTTTGTTTGTCCGTCCTTCCATGTAAACCTTGTAATCAAACTACAAGTCGCAATTTAGAAGATAATATGACCCTCATCTGACCCAAGCCCCTATAAAAAGACCTCTTCGAAATTTGACTTAAATCACAATTTTATTCAACAATAAATGGTTTAAGTATATCTGTCTATCCGTCTGTTTGTTTGTCCGTCCTTCCATGTAAACCTTGTAATCAAACTACAAGTCGCAATTTTGAAATTAATATGACCCTCATCTAACCCAAGACCCTATAAAAAGTCCTCTTCGAAATTTGACTTAAAGGTCCACAATTTTGTTCAACAATAAATGGTTTAAGTATATCTGAAACAAGGTACAATTCATCATTAAGCTCTATTATGAAAATCACATTTTTTTAAAAGTTGTAGGGTATTACAAAGTAGGCCTCGCCTGACAGACAATAATTTCTTCCTTGTTTTTTTTCAAACTTTTATTTTTGCCTAGTAATTTATATAACTTTTTTTTTGACATTTTTGTCATTTGTTAAGTCGTTTTACTCCATTCCACTCATATTCAACTTGTATTCTATTATAATTAATCGTTTTATTATTCTAAATATACTTATTATTACATTAAGTTTCTATTGTTGTCGGCTGTTGTGTTTCTGTTGTTGTTGTTGCTGTTACTGTTTTAATAGTCTACATACCCTGGCTTTTAGTTTTTTCTTGTTAGTTGTAAAATGTTTAGTTGGCAACTTGTTTATTACAAGTCAGTTGTTATAATTTTTCTACGCTTGTCACTTTTTTGTCGGCAACTCTTAATTATGTATGATTTTCATTTAAATATGACAGTTCTTGGTTTATACTATGTTGCTTATTGTGTCTGTGATTAGTCATGCATGTTTTATTAACTACTGGTTGGATATTATAAATATAAAGGTGAATAAAGTAAATAAGTGAGGGTGGGTTATGTGTTTTTTCTAAAGTAGATCAAAAATATAGGGACAACAGATTAGCATAGCAGAAAGGGACCTGTTACGATCAGTCAAATGCAGACAGACTACTTGTAATGCTACTATTCTCTACTAACGTAACTAGTAGTTTTGTATGAAATATGCGAAAAATTCCTGAGTTTTTCCAAAAACCTAACCATTATAATTTGATGCACATTTTTCAAGTGCTCTTGGTAAACTTTCTTCTTAATTCTATTGGGAAAAATCCCCAGGGGTGCTATTAATATTATGTTATTTTTTCTTCCAAAAACACTATGTAGAAAATTTAAACAGATCTAAAAATATTATTTCAAGTACATAATTAAAATATGTGCATTTCAAGTGCCCCTAAATAGTAAATGCAGCATCATATCTTTCACCTAAATCTAAAACATATAAATTAAACTCTTGAAAAAGTCATAATTTTTAAAAAAAAGAGAAACACTTTATATCTTAAAGATGTATTTTATGAAGTGTTTTATGAATTATAAAAAAATTAATAAATATGTCATTTAATGTTAGTAAAAAAAAACAATTCAAATATTTTGAAGTGTTATTGAGAAAAGTTTAGTTTAAAGAGCCTCCAGAGTTTACAAACCAAAAGGGAAAATGTAGTCAACGCTGCTGAACAAGAACTGAACTAGGACTAAAGTAGAACAGGTCTAGAACGGAACTAGAACAGAACTAGAACTGAACTAGAACTGAACTAGAACTGAACTAGAACTGAACTAGAACTGAACTAGAACTGAACTAGAACTGAACTAGAACTGAACTAGAACTGAACTAGAACTGCACTAGATCTGCACTAGAACTGAACTACAACTGAACTAGAACTGAACTAGAACTGAACTAGAACTGAACTAGAACTGAACTAGAACTGCACTAGATCTGCACTAGAACTGAACTAGAACTGAACTAGAACTGAACTAGAACTGAACTAGAACTGAACTAGAACTGAACTAGAACTGAACTAGAACTGAACTAGAACTGAACTAGAACTGAACTAGAACTGAACTAGAACTGAACTAGAACTGAACTAGAACTGAACTAGAACTGAACTAGAACTGAACTAGAACTGAACTAGAACTGAACTAGAACTGAACTAGAACCGAACTAGAACTGAACAGAACTAGGGCAAAACAAGAACTTGTTCTAGGAATGTAGTTAACTTACTGACTGAATATATCTCCGTCTCATAAACTTTTGTGTATTTAACTGTACTCCGAGAGCAGACATGCACATCGGATTCAAGTTCCTTTAACGAATTCTGTCGCAGTTGCAATGACTGCGAATACTCTGTCCTAACTCTATACAGGAATACACTTCTTCGAAGAATTCCTTTTTCCAACTCAGAGGTATGGACTTCATACTGAAATAATGTACAATACGAACACGTTTGACGAGTAAACTACTATGTTATCATATCAACAAAATGGCATGAAATATTAATCTAACATAAAAATTGTATTTGATTGCTCTTAGAAACATATGCAATCATTATTCTAATATAAATTACCCACACACTTAAGAATTTAAATGAAAAAATGTGTTTTAAAACTAATTTATTTTGGAGTAATTAAAATAAATATTATTTTTTTCCATCCATTCACTCTATGGTGTCAGTTTTTGGAGACCCACAAATATCACAGCAATCATATGGAATACAAATCTAAGAATTTCGTTTGTTTCAATATAAATTTGTTTCCTACAATTGTATTACCAAATTGACATGTTTATTATCACAACACAGGCAGACAGACGGACAGAAGGATGGCTATATTTATAAACCTATCGACGGGACGGACAACAAGACAACAACATAGAGATATATAAAATAAATAAAATATTTATGTATTTCAGATAGATATGCATGTATTATGTAGCAGAATGATGGTGGTAGTGTAGGATCTGTTAAAACTGCTGCTGCTGCTGTTTGCCATACATGATGTTTTTGTCCCAATGACACTTGAAAACAATTTGTTGCCAAGTAATTTATAAGTTAGTTTTGTGTTGTTTGTATGTTTCTTCTGAATGACCCTTGACAGTCTGTGTTAAGTGTGTTTTAGTTGTAGATAGATATTGTATCATATCCGTATCTCCTCGGCGTATCTCGTATCACATGTTAGCTGTTATGTTTTCATTAATTCTTTGTATATGTCTGTTTACTTTGTTGTTTTTTTCACTACGAATACAATCTGTGTTTAGATTTCGGGATAAGTTAGTTGCTTTATTATTTTAGTTGAAACTAACAAAAATATATCTACACATTAAGTCCGCCGGAAATGGTGAATTTATTTGAGAATTATAAATAAGGGGAAAGATAAGGGATATTTTTTAAGAGGAAATTGAGGAAAGTGGTAAACTTTGAAAAGTGATAAAAATCAACATGTAAAGAGTTAGGGCCTTATTCATAAACATTTAACAAATGTTTATAGGACAATTTTCTAGTTCAGTTCTAGTTCAGATCTAGTTCAGTTCTAGTTTAGTTCTAGTTCAGTTCTAGTTCAGTTCTAGTTCAGTTCTAGTTCAGTTCTAGTTCAGTTCTAGTTCAGTTCTAGTTCAGTTCTAGTTCAGTTCTAGTTCAATTCTAGTTCAGTTCTAGTTCAGTTCTAGTTCATTTCTAGTTCAATTAAGTTCAAGTACAGTTCTAGTACAGTTCTAGTTCAGTACTAGTTCGTTTATAGTACAGTTCCAGTTCAGTACTAGTTCATTTATAGTACAGTTCCAGTTTAGGGTTTCCATTAATGGAATATTTTTCTAGCTCAATGTGTTTTATCGTAATTTGTTTTAAAATCATCCTTCATAAATAGTTGAAATTATACAATTTAATGTTCAATTAAAATTTATTTGTGTTAAATTTAACACCTACTTGTGAATAAGTAAAATGTGCAATAGATAAGCTTATTTAACTTCAAAAAAACCGATCGATACCTACCACAGACGCATTTGGACTTCTTGTATGAAAATAAACTGATCTTTGTTTTTAATATATTTTAATATTATAAGTAAGATATTATTTACTGTAAATTTGGTTGGTTTGATGAAGTTTCAAAAATTTAACTTTTCAGAAAAAAAACAACAATCACTATCAAAACAATCAAAAAAAACTTGTCTAAGGAATGTTGTTAAATTCCCCTTCAAAACTAATCCTTGTTTAAATTGCCTCTTCCAAGCTACGTCTCTGCTAAACTATTTACAAAATTTCTCTTAAAAACCTCATCATACAAATAATAAAAAGCAATAAAAAATCCTGTTGATAAAAGTATGCTCAGCATTTTGATGAGTAAATACTAACATAAAATATACAACAAACAATAATAAAAAACACTAAATGAACAACAGTAATAACAACAATGCTTGTAATAAAAACTAAATTATATCCTTGAAGGGTATAAAGAATTTTTGCCGCTCGCTACATGTTGTTGGCTGTCTATATGTTGCACACACTTACTTATGCACAAACAATGCAGTGAAATGCAACGCCTGCTTTTTTATTAACGTGGTTCATCGCTTTTATGCAGGCTGGCTGACTGGCATGCAGGCAGGCAGGTTTTAAAAAAACCATGATTATGATGCATTTACTTAAACATTTTATGTATGACAAGCACACACACTGATACTTAATTCTTTTTTATATCACATTTTAATAGCAACATGTTCGAAGGCACAAACAACAACTTAACTGCAATTCAGTTAAGATACTATTCAAAAGGAACGGCTGCAATGTTGATGTTAAAGATACAACTAAAGCAACAACAACAAAACCCACGCATGATTTAATTTAGTCTATACAAACATAATCATAAAATGCTAACAAAAAGGAAGAAACAAAAGTGAAAAAACAAACAATTTAATTCAGCATAACATTAGCACATCAAATTATCGTCATCATGCGAGTATTGTATAAATGTTTTGTTTGTTTGCTTGTCCGTCTGTCTTCGTGTCATTCTATATGTCCGTATGTCGCTTTAATGTATGATGATGTTGAACGATCATTGAATAGACCGAATAAGTTAAATACTAAAAATAACATATTAAAGACATGTATATATTTTAGAATGTTAGTCAGAAACCGACTGTGGATTGTAACTAACTAACTAACTAACTAACTAACTAACTAACTAACTAACTAACTAACAAACAAACTAACTCGATTCACTTTGTGTAATATTTAAATTCTAGTTCAGAGTTCAGTTCTAGTTCAGTTCTAGTTCAGTTCTAGTTCAGTTCTAGTTCAGTTCTAGTTCAGTTCTAGTTCAGTTCTAGTTTAGTTCTAGTTCAGTTCTAGTTCAGT
>NC_060950.1:61461490-61463483 GCF_022045245.1 Lucilia cuprina | reverse complement strand
AGAACAGAACTAGAACAGAACTAGAACAGAACTAGAACAGAACTAGAACAGAACCAGAACAGAACTAGAACAGAACTAAAACAGAACTAGAACAGAACTAGAACAGAAGTAGAACATAACTAGAACAGAACTAGATCTAGAACTGAACTCAAACTGAATTAGAACTAAACTTGAAGTGGACTTATAATAGAATCTTACTAAAAGCAAGGCCTTGAAGCTCATTCTCAGTTTCAACTTTTCACCAGTAAATCTCTTAAAATTTAAATGAAAAGCAAATCTTAATGGCGATTTTTAAACAGCCCCCAGCCAACAGCCATCAATTTATCCTCACATTAAAATGTTCAAAGAAGAAGAAAAAAAGAAACGAAAAATAAAGTTGTAACGACCTTTCAGGTACAGTAGAATGAATATTGCGTCAAATTAACATATCCTTAAGAAAAACATACAAACACTCATTCACTCACTCACAAAATAATCTGAAGTAAAAGCCTTTTATTTTCATTCTGTTTAACATTAAACACTCATTAATTATCACTCACGTTTTGTAAATAAATCTTAAGACGAAAAGAAAATAAATGTACTCAACCTGAATGCCTTAAAGACAAATAAAACGTACAAGTATTAAAAAAATATATATTTTATGTTAAAATACATACGAAAAATGCTTCAATGCACTTGGCTGGCCTGTAGTATAGTGGTAAAACAGTCAGTCCCGCAGTAAAAAGTGTGGAAAAAAAGACACAGGCGAATGAATTAAAACAACCACTAAACGCTAAAGTAAATCCTAATGATTTAATACAAAATTTATGTGGCAATAAATAAAAATCCTTACAAACAACAACAACAAATAACATAAAAACAAATAAGCCGACATCATTTAAAACTGGTTGGTTGGTTTGGTCGTTTGTTCGTTCGTTCGTTCGTTCGTTTTAAAGCTTCTGACTGTCTGCAATTACTCTATAGAAGAAAAAAAAAACGAAGAAAAATAAACTCACGACATACAACAGTTTAAAAAGAACAGAAAATTATCAAGAGTAAAATATACGCCCTCCTGTCAGACAGACATTCACACTTAATTTCCTTTACTTTAATGTCAAATTCCATACATGCGATGAAGGGTAATAGTCGGTTAAATGGATAGTTTGTGATTGCTAAAATTTCCTTATTGGAAATCTACAATGGACCTTATATATATAGGTGGTTTGACCTAGTATGAAGACGATTCTCATAACATATTATATAGTTTAGTTGCTAAAAGATCATTTTATGCCAAGTTATCGGAATTTTATGGCAAATTTTTTGAGGCGGACCTAATTAGGGAGTTGGCGACTAATCCTTATAAAATTTAGGTTCTTTTTTTAATGGGCCTTTATATAGGGGGTAGAGACAATCCGAATAGTTTTGAGAGCAAGCATTACCGTAAAAAAAAACTCGTTTGTGCCGAATTCCATCGATGTGTATGCTTCTCTGAAGATTCACAAAGTGAATCGAGTTAGTTAGTTAGTTAGTTAGTTAGTTAGTTAGTTAGTTAGTAAGTTAGTTAGTTAGTTTGTTAGTTAGTTAGTTAATTATTTAGTTAGTTAGTTAGTTAGTTAGTTAGTTAGTTAGTTAGTTAGTTAGTTAGTTAGTTAGTTAGTTAGTTAGTTAGTTAGTTAGTTAGTTAGTTAGTTAGTTAGTTAGTTAGTTAGTTAGTTAGTTAGTTAGTTAGTTAGTTAGGTAGGTAGTTAGTTAGTTAGGTAGTTGGTAGTTAGTTAGTCAGTTAGTTAGTTAGTTAGTTAGTTAGTTAGTTAGTTAGTTAGTTAGTTAGTTAGTTAGTTAGTTAGTTAGTTAGTTAGTTAGTTAGTTAGTTAGTTAGTTAGAGAGAACTGAACTAGAACTGAACTAGTACTGAACTGAACTAGAACTGAACTAGAACTGAACTAGAACTGAACTAGAACTGAACTAGAACTGAACTAGAACTGAACTAGAACTGAACTAGAACTGAACTAGAACT
>NC_060950.1:61459617-61461390 GCF_022045245.1 Lucilia cuprina | reverse complement strand
CTAGTTCAGTTCTAGTTCAGTTCTAGTTCAGTTCTAGTTCAGTTCTAGTTCAGTTCTAGTTCAGTTCTAGTTCAGTTCTAGTTCAGTTCTAGTTCAGTTCCATTTCAGAATTAGTTCAGTTCTAGTTCAGTTCTAGTTCAGTTCTAGTTCAGTTCTAGTTCGATTTTAGTTCAGTTCTAAAACTGAGTTATTGTTAAGTTTTAGTTTTGAGAAAATTTGTAAAAACACAAAAAAATTTCCATATCCACCCAATTCGTATTTATAAAAGTAAAATTTTTGTTCCTCCTCAATTATCTATTAATTTTTCTAAAAGCACACAAAAATCTAATAAACAAAGATCAAAGAACGAACAAAAAACTTTTTCACTTCAAATTGGTTTAAAATTGTAACAACCCCAAAACTGCCATCACATAACATGCCTCAATGCCTCTGTCACTCATTCCATCATTCAGTCTGTCCTCCTTGATTTCTTATTATGGCCAAATCAAAGTGTATCGTCATTATAGTCATCTGTCTCTCTGTGTGTTTTTGTGTATGATTCTGTAAATAATGCACCCCATAATAATAAAGTGAAAATAATTCAGGAAAATACTTTGCAACAACTAAAAATGTCATCATGGTAATATTTTGAGACCAAAACCATAAAAATTACTAAATGGCAATACGATGTGAAAATTTATGGAGCAATTTCATACAAAATAAATGGCATCATGAATGCTACGGTTTGTTGTCGTTGTTGCTATTTTTCTGTGTTTAAAATTTTCTATCATTTAAAATTATTTGCTGAAAATACTACTATGACTTTAGTCTTGTAATTTTACAATTTCATAGCTCTTAGCTTATTTCAAAATAGCACAAGGAAAAAAATCTTACTAAGGACCCCCACAAAAAAGAACAGCAACTAAGTAGTTGTCCCCCACAGGCAAAAGCAAGAAAAAAAATTATGTTAAAATATCTAAAGACTTCTAATACATATTCCTGGTTTGTCGTTTGAAATGGGTTTTTAAGGAAAGGTTATATACATTTCTTACTTTAGTTAAAAATTATGGTCGAAAAAGTCTCCAACTTATATTCTGCATATAAAAATAATATTTTCTAGGCTTTTCTTTCTTATATTACAGTATCTACATTTTTTATGAACACACAATCACAAACATATAAATGTATTCTTTAGGCACTTTATCAACCTTACCAAAACTATAACATAAATCTAATTTTTATTCAGACACAAGAAAGTATCCACAATGTGTATGTGTGCTAAAGTTTGTTGCATCTGTGTTGGCAAATAATTTCATTTAGTGACATTTAGTAAAGCCTTCTAAGTAGAATGTAAGCACCATTTGCTGAAATCAACAATATTTCAGTTAGTTTGAGGAAAAAATATATTTTCTATCATAAAGTCATCATTTATTTAGTTTTATGTGAACTTTTTGGCCCAGAGTTTAAGGGTAGCTAAAGAACAATTTTATCTACATAGTTTTGAATTAAATGAAATATGGTTTTAGCAAAAGATTTAAGAAATATTTTGTGGTAAATATTAGAATGTAAATTAGTTAGTTGTAGTCAAATATTTTGTTATTTTCTGTTAGTTTGAGTTTTATTAAATAGAGACAGGATTTGTATTTGATTTTTCAAAAAATGGAAGGACATGTTATTTTATGTTAACAATAAACTAGAACTGAACTAGAACTGAACTAGAACTGAACTAGAACTGAACTAGAACTGAACTAGAACTGAACTAGAACTGAACTAGAACTGAACTAGAACTGAACT
>NC_060950.1:61449165-61459517 GCF_022045245.1 Lucilia cuprina | reverse complement strand
AACTAGAACAGAACTAGAACAGAACTAGAACAGAACTAGAACAGAACTAGAACAGAACTAGAACAGAACTAAAACAGAACTAAAACAGAACTAGAACAGAATTAGAACTGAGCTACAACTGAATTATAACTCAACTACAACTCAACTACAACTGAAATAGTACTGAATTGTTTAAATTATAAAACTCACTCATGAAATTTCGTGCTTCCAGATTGAGTTTCTTTGATTACCTCAAGTATTTAACAATATCAAACAAATTCTTGAGTAGTACTATTCCCCAGCTTTGTTACATTAACTGATTTTATTTCTCTTAATAAATCTATTTATTTTGTTTTTACTTTATCCTTTTATTACATTATTTCCTTGTCGCTTGTTGTCTATTTTTCTTTCAGATAATCACATTTATTTGCCAAACATATATAAAAATAAAAATTTCTCTTATTCTTCTAACTATTTTACAATGTATTTCTTTAGATATTTAGTCTTACGTTTTCCTGTGTAGTTGGTATGCGTTATTTTTATGACTTAAGAACATGTAAATTTTATTATTATTGTCTTCAGGTCTTGAAAGTATATTTTATATTTGGCATAATAAACCTGGTTACCATTCGAAGGATATTATTTTTTTTCTATTTACTTATTAAGGATACATTTATAAAAATAAATTTATTATGGCTGTTTAGGAAGAACAAAAAAAAGAGAAGAAATAAATATATAACCAAGATAATGCTAAATTTATAGCATTTTTTATGACTTTTTCAGTTGTAGAGTAATTGTGTTGTTATGAAGGGGCATATGACTGGTTTGAAAGCGTTCAAATTTTAGGGGGATGTTTACTGGTGTAGAGTAATATAAATTATATAGCAAATTATATAAAAGCTGAAATTTTATGAAAAATTTTATTGGGTTTTATAGTTTTTTTTTTGTCGTTGAAGATAATTTGTGAAAATGATTTACTAGCATTGCCAGAGTTGTAGTTGAAATTAATATTTTAGTCAAAAATATGAACAAATTGTACATTTGAAACTCTTCTAAAATCAGGCCTTTAATTCTTAAGAATTTAATTTTAGAAATAATTTTTCTAAAAAATTAAAATACGTTTTACTTTTTTAATTCATTTCCTTATAACTTTTTACAAATTACTCGCACACACTTTGAATTAAATCTAGAAAATATTAAAATTTCCGGTCAGGTCTACTAAATAACGAAAATTAATAAGAAATTTCTTGTAATAGACTTGTTTGTTTTTCAAAACGTTAATAATTAATAATTATGACACAAAACATATTTAAATTTACACTAAATTTCTAAAGAAATTCGTGACATTTGGAAAAAAATTTTAAGAAATTTAACACCATAGAAATATTTAATAAAAACAAAACATATTTAAACAAAATTCATATTTCTTTAAACAATATAAAATTACTTTTTTTTTCCAAACAATAGCAGCAATAAAGACCATTTATGAGTGGTCATAAAAATGTCTCTTTATAAAAACAAAATACTTCAATCCCTATACAATAGCAGAAAAGATATAAATCTGAAAATGGTCATAAAATAAAATATTAAGTATACAACCAAAAATAAAAACAGTCACAAAAATCTATTCAATTATAAAAGAGAAAAAAAAGAACTGGAACTGGAAAAGGAAACAAAAACCTAAATGATAATGACATAATAAAATTGAGCAGCATAAACAATATCAACTTATTCCATTGTTGTTATTAATATCATTTTAAAAAACATATCAAAAATATATGAACATCAGTTATTTTGTTTTCATTTAACAGAGAAGTATCATAAAAAATAACCACTTATTTGTTAACTGCTCATTTTGGTCTCTGTTCTGCATGTTCTTACATTTTATATATTCCTCTCTATAAACAGCTAAAAAACATCATCATAAAATTTAAGCAAACAACAAACAACACTTATTTCCGTATCCTTTAAAAAGTTATTGTTAAGTATTAGTACGTAAGTATGTGTTCACTTTTTATACAAAAAAAAAAAAAAAACAACTTTTGTATATGTATTTTCTTAAGCATTTTCTGTTTCACAACAATGACGACATCCTTTTCATGATAAGCTCATAAATTAACAAAGTTATTACTTGCAATGTTATATTTTTGTTGTTTTTATAGAAAGCATGAGTTTGTGTGAGTGTGTATGTATTTGTAGTCATAAATATACGATCCATTTTGCCAAAAAGAAATGTATGCGAAATAAACGTAAAATGTTATTAAGTGTAGACCTCGACATAACGAAATTTTTATGGACAATTTTATGTTTATTGAAATGGGAGAGCACAAAGCAGTGAGATAATCAGAATAGAGTTGCCGAGAGAATAAATGAAATGGACCTAAACAAAACTAGAACGGAACTAGAACAGAACTAGAACAGAACTAGAAAAGAACTAGAACAGAACTAGAGCAGAACTAGAACAGAACTAGAACAGAAATAGAACAGAACTAGAACAGAACTAGAACAGAACTAGAACAGAACTAGAACAGAACTAGAACAGAACTAGAACAGAACTGGAACAGAACTATAACCGAACTAGACCAGAACTAGAACAGAACTAGAACTAGAACAGAACTAGAACAGAACTAGAACAGAACTAGAACAGAACTAGAACAGAACTAGAACAGAACTAGAACAGAACTAGAACAGAACTAGAACAGAACTAGAACAGAACTAGAACAGAAATAGAACAGAACTAGAACAGAACTAGAACAGAACTAGAACAGAACTGGAACAGAACTATAACCGAACTAGACCAGAACTAGAACAGAACTAGAACAGAACTAGAACAGAACTAGAACAGAACTAGAACAGAACTAGAACAGAACTAGAACAGAACTAGAACAGAACTAGAACAGAACTAGAACAGAACTAGAACAGAACTAGAACAGAACTAGAACAAAACTAGAATAGAACTAGAACAGAACTAGAATAGGAATAAAACAGAACTACAACAGAACTAAGACAGAACTAGAACAGAAATTGAAAAGTGCAAAAACAGTTCTTCCTTTTGGCAACTCTAGAACAAAGAGTAAGGACATGTCCTTTTGTTAACATAAAATACTTTTTTATATTCTTTACAACTCATATTATTTTGATAACAACTTTTTCCAAAAAAAAAAAAAAAACACACACACACATACATAGTGCCAAAAAATCGTGATATATAAAAAGATTTTTTTACGACTTGAAGTGTATTTATAATAATGATTTTGTTTATCCCCTCATGATTATACTACAAAATGCAAGCTAATTTTAAATAATGAATTTTTTGTTTTCCTTTTTTTCACTCTTAACAATCATCTGCTTTTATAAATAGTTTTAGAAAAATATGTCCTTAAATAATCCTCAGTTCCACTCCATTCGCTTGCCAAGTTGTAAATGCAAAATTATGATGCATGAAAATGCGTTACAATTCCTTGTTTATAGTCTGGAAAAACAGCTTGTTGTTAAACAATTCCTTCAAGGATAATTTTGAAAAAAGCAACAAAAAAATCAACCCTCCCTTTTTGACTCTTAATAGGCCTGAACAAAAGTACGTGCTAAACATCAACATATAAAATGTGGTCAATCAAGGTTGATTTTCTCTTCGTTTTCTGCGTTATTGTCCATTGTTTGAAAATTAAATTTATTACGAGCCTTCAAATACCTTGAAACATTTGCTTAAACTATTGATTTTATTATAGTGCTAAGATGTTGCTTGTTCCTTTGATTTATGATCTCAGTCAGAGTCATTCATTATTAGAATAGTGCAGTTTATTGTTTCTTTGTTTTATCTTCTGCATTTTATTGTTAAAATTTTATTACATGTCCTTTACCGCGCCTTCCTGTAATGTTCTTAATAGCTGGCTGTGTGTGCGAGTGTGATTTTAATTCCTCTCCCTATTATTTGACATATTGACAAATACATTTTTATTGTCAAAATTGTACGTCCTTTTTTGTTGTATTTGGTTTTTAATTATGTGTGAAGCACTTTGTAACGTGGTAAATTTTATTTGTGTTGTCACTCATAGTCATTGTCAACATCATCACGGTTCTCTTTCTCATCATTCAGCCATATCCTTTTTTCAATGTGTCTGTTTGTCACTGCCTATTTGTCTACATTGTGTGTGCATGTAATTGTCCATTTATTATTTTTCGTCCTTGACGTTTTTCTATCTCTCTAATAACTGCTACCAGATGCTTCATGTATGCTGAAAAATAAATTTATATAACTGCGTGAAAAGGAACGGTTAATGTCAATTTATTTTTATGATCTCTGTTTGAGTTTCTGCATATTTTGAAGGTAAAAACATCCGTTTGTCTATTTGTCTAGTCACGCGCCATTTGTTTGAATTTTATTTGCCATAAACTTATCATTTTTACAGAATCCCAGCGATATTGGCAGTAACTAATTGTAGTTTTTAAACGAACAGTTAATTATGAAATTCTAAATTTGTGCCATTGTTGTATAGAATATAAATTATGTGTTTTAGTTCAGATTTAGTTCAGATCTACTTCAGTTCTAGTTCATTTCTAGTTCAGTTCTTGTTCAGTTCTAGTTCAGTTCTAGTTCAGTTCTAGTTCTAGTTCAGTTCTAGTTCAGTTCTAGTTCAGTTCTAGTTCAGTTCTAGTTCAGTTCTAGTTCAGTTCTAGTTCAGTTCTAGTTCAGTTCTAGTTCAGTTCTAGTTCAGTTCTAGTTCAGTTCTAGTTCAGTTCTAGTTCAGTTCTAGTTCAGTTCAAGTTCAGTTCTAGTTCAGTTCTAGTTCAGTTCTAGTTCAGTTCTAGTTCAGTTCTAGTTCAGTTCTAGTTCAGTTCTAGTTCAGTTCTAGTTCAGTTCTAGTTCAGTTCTAGTTCAGTTCTAGTTCAGTTCTGGTTCAGTTCTAGTTCAGTTCAGTTCAGTTCAGTTCTAGTTCTAGTTCAGTTCTAGTTCAGTTCTAGTTCAGTTCTAGTTCAGTTCTAGTTCAGTTCTAGTTCAGTTCTAGTTCAGTTCTAGTTCAGTTCTAGTTCAGTTCTAGTTCAGTTCTAGTTCAGTTCTAGTTCAGTTCTAGTTCAGTTCTAGTTCAGTTCTAGTTCAGTTCTAGTTCAGTACTAGAACTGAACTAGAACTGAACTAGAACTGAACTAGAACTGAACTAGAACTGAACTAGAACTGAACTAGAACTGAACTAGAACTGAACTAAAACTGAAGTAGAACTGTTCTAAAACTTATTTAGAATTGAACAAGGACTAAACTAGAACTCAATTAGTACTGAAGTGGAACTAAACTAGAACTGAATATGAATTAATTCATATTAATTTTGGATAAATAATTAAACCTCAGCGTGGTTATAGCATCCCGGTGAATCTACCCCTTTTCTTTAATAACCTAATCAAAACCAAATTAGCAATCAATTAATACACAAATTTAATACACCTTCTTAAATACCATCTTAAAATCTACTAAACTTTGATAATTGCTTCAAAATACACTCAACAAAAATATAGCAAAATAAAAATCATAAAAATTCATTTTCCACTAATTAAACATTCAATTTATAAACATAATTAAATTATTGTTATAAACATGCTTGAACAAAATACTTAGAAAGTCCTTAACATTACGCCCGCACCCTTTAAACGACAATACACTACACGACACTAGTTGGGGGCTGCTTTTTTCTATACACAACAACATAATTTTCAAAAATGCTGAGAAAGAAAAAAAATATATTCTTTCCCCTTCCTCAACAAAAAAAAGTAAAGAACAAAAAAATTTCTTGACAAATTAAATGATTTTTATTTTACCAAAATACAAATACCACACCACTTAAGTATGCTACAAGTAGTATGTGTTCATAGACTTTTATACAATTATTGAATGTATGTAGGTTTGTGTATATATTGGTGTATTTATAAAGATCCTCCTCACCAATTAAATTCATATCCATTAACATAAACCACTACGACAATATAATGAATATATTAAACCTGTCGTCGACATCAAGTGTTTAGTTCTTGGATTTTTTTTCGGTTTCATTGTATGTGAAGAATAAGTTGTATGTATTTCAAATGATGATGGTGGTATTTGACTCGCTTCGTCGGTTTCTTTTTCTATTCAGTTTTTAGATTTTTTCATGAATATTTTTAGTTTTTTTTATGCCTCGTCTATTTTTAATAGTTTGTTACTGGCATGGATGGGCCTCTTCTAGCTCTGACAAATCAGGCGGGTTTCAATAACAACAATATTGTGTACAAGAAGCGTGAATATACAAACATATTTAAGAGTTTGTTAAGTGCGAGGGATGTGTGAGTTGTTTCCTAATATTTCGATAATATTAAAATATCTCAAAAATATCCTCTGAAAGTACTTTTACATGGGCTTTATAATAGAGAAGGAAAAGATCTAGAATGAATTGAGTTTGAAACCGAAAACATAGTAAAGTTCTGATGGAAACCTCTTAAGATTCTTAGAAAACCCACTAAAGGCCTAAAGGACTTATTTGACTGATCGGTTTTTGCCAACATCAAGATCTTTGTCTCTAGTTCCGCAGTATTTCCTTGACATCCACAGACATTCCCCACTCGACTGCTTTTAGAATAAAAGCATAAACATGTGTGATGGAAACCTCTCGACATTCTTAGAAAAACCTATAAAGGTCTAAAGGACTTATTTGACTGATCTGTTCTTTCCAACATCAAGAAATTTGTCTTTAGTTCCGCACAACTAGTGCCTAGAACTTGTTAACTTCTCTCGCAGTATTTCCTTGACATCTACAGACATTCACCACTCGACAGCTTCTAGAATAGAAGGAAAAATATCCTTAAGTAATGAGTTTTGTTGGGGAGAAAGAAAATCAAAATGAAAATGTTGAAAGAAAATCAAATCAACACTGAATACAGAAAAGTGCCAACAAAACTGAAATTCCGTGAAAATAAACTACAATACAAAGCAAAAACAAGTTGGAATATATAGTCGGGCGTAACCGACCATATGATACCCTACACCTTTATACGAATAAAACATGATTTAGTTTTCATAATAAAGCATTTAAGTTTACACGGACAGACGGATGGATGGACAGACGGACGAACAGACAGACGGAAGGACGGACAGACGAACGGACAGACGGACGGACATAGCTAAATGGACTCAGAAAATGATTCTGAGCTTGTTGGTAGACTTTAAGGTGTTTATAGGACCAATATTATTGTACGTTACAAACATCAGCACAAACCCAATATACCCTTCTCACTAAAGTGGTGTAGGGTATAACAATTTCCAAGTGGGCGCTACTACAAACAAACAAAGAAGAAAAGGAAATGAAATGAAAACGTGAGTTTGAGTGTGAAACCCTCATCATCAAGAAACATCATAATCATCATCAACATTATTGTCAGCTAGACAGTAAGGACCATAAGTACAAGCAACCCAACAACCACTACAATAACATTGTTGAGTATATATTACGTACTACACGAATGGAAAATGAAATCATTTGGACATGTTTAAGTAATTTTATGTGTCATTACTAAAGACATTGTATAGACTTCAATGTCATAAACACTTTAAAATGTCAGAGTAATGACAAAAAAAAAAAAAACAAAAAACTTCTTCGAACAACTACATTCTACAAGTATCTTCTTCCACAGCAAATAGCAAAAGAAAAATTTCCACAAAATAAATTAAAAGAAGAAGAAAGAAACCTTTACCTACGCTGTCATATAACATCAACTTCATCTTCATTAAACTTGCTCTCATCCTGCTTTTCACTAGTGATTTTAATTGTCTGGTTGGTTTCATTTAACAAACAACCAAGACCAACAAAACCTAGAAAACAACAAAAACAAAACAAAGCTTATGCGGTCTTTTCATATGGTTTTTATTATAATCAAAAGCGTGTCATATTATGACGCGTCTCACTTGCCATCATCTATATAGTATCTCCACATTATGAAATTCATCTTGAACATTACTACCATCATCATCACCGCCGCGCCATCACCATCGGCCCATCATCATTGTGATGAGTTCATGTTAACGTTCAACAACAAAAAAATTTGTTTTTATGAGTTTCCTCATACACTCATTTAGTTTGTTAGTAATTTGTTGGCAGTAGTTGGAAATGTTTCATTAAATAAGCGTAAAGTGTCTTTGATCTTACGGTTCACTTCAATAATTTGTTTTATAGGCCGTTTATTTTTAGTGTTCCTGTTCATCAAATTTGATTTTGTTTTTGTTGTTTTTTTATGATGTTTTTGTTTAACATGTTCGTAATTATATTTAGCTGTCATCTCCTGTTTATAGAAATAATAATTTTTGTTGATGGTGTTCTTCAGTTTTTTTTATAATTCCTATGAAACGAAAAATTTTTTAACAAAATGTAATAATTTCATTCTCTATTCCATTGCCGATTATCTCTGAATAACTTACTAGAACTGAACTAGCACTGAATTAGAACTGAACTAGAACTGAACTAGAACTGAACTAGAACTGAACTAGAACTGAACTAGAACTGAACTAGAACTGAACTAGAACTGAACTAGAACTGAACTAGAACTGAACTAGAACTGAACTAGAACTGAACTAGAACTGAACTAGAACTGAACTAGAACTGAACTAGAACTGTACTAGAACTGAACTAGAACTGAACTAGAATTGAACTATAACTGAACTAGAACTAAACTAAAACTGAACTAGAACTGAACTAGAACTGAACCAGAACTGAACTAGAACTTAACCAGAACTGATCTAGAAATGAAATATAACTGAACGAAAGCGGAACTAGAACTTATCTAGTATATACTAGTTAATATCTAGCATAAAATATATCTTTTCCCAATGTCAACGGGAACTAATGCTACCTCAAGCATAATTCTACATAACAAATTACTTATTAAAGTTATGACTAAATAACATTTTATTATATGAAAGATCTTTGATAAATTAATTTTTTCACAAATATGTATAATCGCCCTAATTTATCTCCCTACAGGCTGTTAATTATGACTAAATTAAATATGAATATTTTCTAAAACAAAAAATTCATTTACCTTTCTTTCTCATTCCTTTAGGTGTAATAAAAACATAAAAAGAAATTTTTACAAAAACTAAAAAAAACACACACATTTCCGATTTTCCAACAAACCGGAAACATTACATTTTCATAATTCTAAATTATGATCTCATAAATAAAAATATTAAGGAAAATGGAAAGCACTTTTTTAACCATTTAACACGCTTGATAATAATTAATTATAATTCAAACCATTAATGAGCACAGAGCATGGAGAAATACAAAGAAATAAACACAAATTTACAGCTTAAATATTTCACAGTAAATAAATAAGCGTAACAAGCAAGAAATCTATTTACATATTTTTGAGATAAGTAAATATTTAAAAAAAAATTGTTAAAAATCCCAAAACTAAGTGATACAAATTCTCACATATGTTTTCATTAAAGAAAATACCAAATATGTTGTTTTTCTTATATAAAATTAATACACAATTTATATGACAAACAAACCGAAAAACTCACCACCAATGTTGGCAACTTTGCTGACCATTAATTAACATTTTATATGAGAAATATTTGTTTAGGCAAAAGGACCACGCTACGAACGAATAACAAGAAAAAGGACAATAAATTCTACCAAAAAAAGGACACTCTCTTATTCATAACTTTTACATAATGAGCTGGTTTTGGTTTACAAATTTCACAGATTTTCACACAAAAACAAAAAACTAACAAAAATACCCATAAATTGTTTTAGTTCATTTGCATTTATGTGAAAATATGTTAATAAGGTCCAGTTTTAGTCCTTTTTTCTTTGCTTTAGAGGGATGGCAATCTTTAGAAAAAAGACTCATGTGAGTTTAAGAATTTACACATTAAAGATTATTCATTATCCTGTTATTTATTTGTTTAAGAACAAAATTTTGTGAAAACATAACAAATGTTATGTAAATTTTTTTTGGGATAAAAATATTTAGATTTTTTGTAGTTAAAACTTATTTTTCTAATTCAAAATGACCTTAAAGTGTAACAGATTACTCAGGCTAAAAATTTTACTTGTTAAATTCTGATCTTTAGTGTAGAGCTGAAATTTGATACAATTTTAAGTTATATAAATGTTAAAAACTGGATTAGATCAATGGATTGTATTGTAGATAAAATTTTACTTAAAGATCAAGAAAATTTAAATTTACGAAAAAGTCCAAAATTTGAATTGAACCGTTACAAAAAACGGTTCAAATGAAATTTGAGGTTCAGTTCTAGTTCAGTTCTAGTTCAGTTCTAGTTCAGTTCTAGTTCAGTTCTAGTTCAGTTCTAGTTCAGTTCTAGTTCAGTTCTAGTTCAGTTCTAGTTC
>NC_060950.1:61446729-61449065 GCF_022045245.1 Lucilia cuprina | reverse complement strand
ATAGTCTAGTCTATAGTCTAGTCTATAGCCAAGTCTATAGTCTAGTCTATAGTCTAGTCTATAGTCTAGTCTATAGTCTAGTCTATAGTCTAGTCTATAGTCTAGTCTTTAGTCTAGTCTATAGTCTAGTCTAATTTCTAGTCTATAGTCTGGTCTATAGGCGAAACTATAGACTAGACTATACAGTAGACTATAGACTAGACTATACACTAGACTATAGACTAGACTATAGACTAAACTATAGTCTAGTCTATAGTCTAGTCTATAGTGTAGTCTATAGTCTAGTCTATAGTCTAGTCTATAGTTTAGTCTATAGTCTAGTCTATAGTCTAGTCTATAGTTTAGTCTATAGTCTAGTCTATAGTCTAGTGTATAGTCTAGTCTATAGTCTAATCTATAGTATAGTCTTTAGTGTTGTCTATAGTCTAGTGTATAGTCTAGTCTATAGTCTATAGTCTATTCTATAATCTAGTCTATAATCTAGTCTAGTCTATAGTCCAGTCTATAGTCAAGTCTATAGTCTAGTCTATAGTCTAGTCTATAGTTTAGTCTATAGTCTAGTCTATAGTCTATTGTATAGTCTAGTCTATAGTCTACTGTATAGTCTAGTCTATAGTTTCGCCTATAGTCTAGTCTAGAGTCTATTACATAGTCTAGAGTAAATACTCGACAAAAATCTGATAATTATAGAAAAAGTATTTTTGCATTATATTAACGAGCTATTTGACTAATGATGAGGTTTTAGTCTGAAATTTGCATGTCTCCCTATTAATTTTTTTAAAAAATATTTAATAAAATTAATAATTACACAGCTATGACTGCGTCCATTTATATGATATTTCAATCAAGATATTTTGATTTCTAGGTCGTTAGCAGAAAAAGATTTCCTTCAATCAAATAATTTTATATTATAAAACATATTTCAAACAATCAAAATGAATAAATCACACAACATATTTTTCCTATTTTGCAAACATGTGTAAATTTTCAACAAATCAATAATTTATTCATGAGTAACAAAAAAGTAAAGAAATCTCATTTTGAACATTATTTTGGTGTTTAACACATTTCGGTAGAAAAAAATGAAAACTATTGATAAATTAGCACGCTTATGCCATAAATCACAAAACATTAATTAACATTTTTCAAAAAAAAAGGAAAAAATCAAATAAAAATTTGTACGTAAAACCTTAAAACTGTCAATAAATAACAATTTGTTAGAAGAGAAAGAGAGTAAAAATGAAAAATGCATTTAAATTGAAAACAATTGACATTTGCAAACAATAACTGCCAAATTTTATTGCAGTCGAGTGTGATGAAAATGCTTCGATTGGTATTACGAGATAGTATAATGAAAAAATATTACAGCTGCTACCCCTATTGCTAACATAAATATTATTTTAAGACCTTTATCGTAATGTATCTTTTTAGAGTCTTTTTTTTATATTATGCAGCAATATACTCAATGATCTGTTTTTACTACTGACAGTTTGTGTTTTTATTTTACTATTTTCTTTTTTTTACAATTTTACGATCTTAATGTGGGGTCGTTTTTTATTTATTTGTTTTTTCTTTTAACATAAATTTGTTACCAATATGAGAAATAGACAGATAGATACTTTTGTTTATTTTCTACATCGATAGTAATTAATTTTCAAGTACACACCCAAAAATTTGTAACCATGTTTTAAGCAAAGCCGTAATGTGTTATTTTAAATAGATCGGAATACGTAAAGGAAAAAACTAATGGCAATTGTTTTATCTCTTAGTTTTTTTTGATTCCTGTTATATTTACGAGTTTGTGTTTTAAACTTTAACAGCCTATAAAAAAGATTTTCTTGTAAGTGTCAAGCAATAATAGTTCAGGTACAATATTTTGTATTTTTCTGAATACGAAATTTTTCAACAATATAATAAAAAGCGAAGCGACATAATTCTGTTTTTCGAAAAAAAATATATTTCATATATGTTATGAATTTCGTAATAAATAGTATGACAGTCTTTAATTCAAAAATCATCTTCTTTTAGAATATGAATAGTTCATAAATAGTGTTATATAATTGTACATAACTACTTATTAGAATTTACTAAAATATTTTTGTGCTAATAATTAGAAACCTAGTATTTCTGCGGCAGATTTACAAAGACAAAACAGTTGAGGCGAACAATAGTGATCGAAGAGAGTTGCTTATGTGAACTATTATGAAACAGAACTAGAAGAGAAGTAAAACAGAACTAGAGCAGAACTAGAACAGAACTAGAACAGAACTAGAACAGAACTAGAACAGAACTAGAAAAGAACTAGAACAGAACTAGAACAGAACTAGAACAGAACT
>NC_060950.1:61429159-61446629 GCF_022045245.1 Lucilia cuprina | reverse complement strand
CTATAGACTAGACTATAGACTAGACTATAGACTAGACTATAGACTAGACTATAGACTAGACTATTGACTAGACTATAGACTAGACTATAGACTAGACTATAGGCTAGAATATAGACTAGACTATAGGCTAGAATATAGACTAGACTACAGCTTAGACGATATACTAGTCTATAGACTAGACTATGGACTAGAATATAGACTAGACTATAGCCTAGATTAGCCTAGATAAGACAAAATACTAGACCGACTTTAAGCTAGACTAAACTAAATACTAGTTAGTTCGTTAGTTAGTTAGTTAGTTAGATAGTAAGTAAGTTAAATTTTACTGGTGTTTTGTTAACATGTGCCCAACTTGTTTTCTTACTTCCCGATTTCTTTATATCGTTCCACTATTATATTCTTTAGTAACCCAGTGCCTTGCATAGGCGGCCTTGACTGCTTCACAAGTTTTCTTAATAAAGCAAAAAACTACAAAGATCTAAATAAAATCACTACATCAAAATTACATCCTGCTGTTTTACTGTATACGGCCTGCTGTTATTAATAATACTGCCACTGCTGTTTTTGAAAATGTTCTATAATTTATTGACAACAATTTATCTAATAGAATGGAAAAGAATGTCAAAAAAATAAAACATAAAACTACATAAATAAATCCAATGTACATAAAAATCTTTTAAAATAAATGTTAAGTAAATATAACACAATATACAGGGTATTGTGTGTTTTATATATTTATCCTGGTACCGAAATAAATAATGTGACATTGAAAATTTTACAGTTAAATTAAGAAAAATTTATGTTGGTTTTCTTTTGTACTACACGTTTATAAGTATGGTTTTTTGCAATCTATACTTCGCCACAGGACACTAAAAACACACTGCTTTTTTGTCACTTTAGAAAATAGTTCTATAAAATTTTGTGAAAAATGTGACCATGTCTAAATTGATCATGTATTGTTTCTTTTAGCAGAAAACGTGCTGTGTTTTTTTCTGTGTTTGTGTATAGACTAGGAAGTTTTGGGTAGTAATAGTGGAAGAAGGGTGTTGCCAAAAACGTGAGGGTAACTAGAAAAGGGGATTTTCCATTTGGTTTTTTTTTTTTTTTTGTTTGTTATTTGTATTTAGTGTGTTCTAATACAGACCAATTAATAATTTTGACATGTAACAATAGAATTAAAAGGTATTAATAAATTATAGATTTATGAGGGTATTAAGTAGAGAAACAATAAAAAATTTATAAAATTATAATGAAACTTTAGTTACTAATGACTTTATGATTTTAAATGGTGATAAACTTTTTGAAATCACATATGGCGGTAAATTAAATATATTTGGTTGAAAGCACAATCGAATGGGATTAAATGATGTGAAATACAAAAGTTTTCGTGAAGGCACATGGAAAAGAAATGCATAACTAACCAACTAACTAACTAACTAAGTAACTAACTAACTAATTAACTAACTAACTAACTAACTAACTAACTAACTAACTAACTAACTAACTAACTAACTAACTAACTAACTAACTAACTAACTAACTAACTAACTAACTAACTAACTAACTAACTAACTAACTAACTAACTAACTAACTAACTAACTAACTAACTAACTAACTAACTAACTAACTAACTAACTAACTAACTAACTAACTAACTAACTAACTAACTAACTAACTAACTAACTAACAAACAAACAAACAAACAAACAAACAAACAAACAAACAAACAAACTAACTAAGTCACTAAGTAACTATGTAACTAACTAACTAACTAACTAAGTAACTAACAAACTAACTAACTTACTAAGTAAATTTCTAACTGACTATCTATCTATCTATCTATCTATCCATCTATCTATCTATCTATCTATCTATCTATCTATCTATCTATCTATCTATCTATCTATCTATCTATCTATCTATCTATCTATATATCTATATATCTATCTATCTATCTATCTATCTATCTATCTATCTATCTATCTATCTATCTATCCTGAACTATAATGAGCTGATCCCGTAGAAAGTTTTGTTACTGAACTTACGTCATAAAACAAGTGTGGCTTCATTGAAAGCCTATATTAAGATAAACATGTCCACATAACCTGAAACGCGATATATAGCATTCGCTCTCGAAAGTGTGCTCCCTTGTACACTGAAATACTTGCTATTAATGCCATCAAAATCAATTTTACAGCTTTGTAAGTAAAACTAACATTTGTTACAACATTCGTTCTTAATAATTGATTTATTTGTTTGTAGATTTTTTATAGTTTACATTTCCTTATTTTTCTCGAACTAACAGCTATTAAATAAAACATAAAGAACATTTGTTAACATATCAATCATCGATATTATTTAACGAGCGCCTTAACCTACTGTGATGATCCCTCTTCAAGTGTAAGGTTTCACTTAAATTATGTTTAAACAATAGGAAAAAAACACACGGATTAGGATTTACTTAAGCCGCTAGAAGATTAGTTTATGTTATTTAAACTAAATTTATTGTCTACACATGTACGCAATAATAAATCCGATTTTTTTTTTTTTGTGAAATTTTGCCAACAGTTAAGAAATATGAGATTATATTGGGCCATAGTTCTTTATGTGTGTATGTATGTGTGGTGTTAAGAATTTGTAAAAATATTTTGTTTAAGTTATATAAACATTATCTTAGTCCTTTCTTAAAGCTGGTGATTATTATTAAAGATTATATAATTTTCTAACAAAATATTTGTTTTACATTAAAAATGGTAATTATTAGTTTATATATAATAAATATGTTTCTTTTTTTTAAGTCTTCAAGACTCTGCGGTTGGTTAATCTTTGAGAGATTTGTGTTGAATTTCTGGGAAAATATTTGGATAATTTGCAAGGGATTTACTGGTTTTCAAAATTTGGTATTTAGGATTTGAGATAATATGTGATGTAATCTAAATACTGGGATTGTTATTTTTGGATTTTGAATTGTGATACAATAGGGATTAAAAATAGTTCTTATATTTTCTTTAATACTAAATTATGGTTTAAAATGTGATTGTGTTCTCTATCAAGAAGAACTGTACTAATTTTCTATGTCTCTCTTAGGTCATATAAGATTCCATAAAAATCAAACAATTTCTATCAAAGGCCAAAGGGAGTCAAGGTGCATTCCTTTATAGACAACTTGAATTGCCTGTTCGGAGATTGGTTTCGAAACATTAGACAGATACACATGAATATTCCTTTACGATTTCATTTCTGCGAGTGCTGTTGTATCCTGGGACCAGTTTTCGTTTTAATTTGGACATTCCGAAAAAGCATTGGGATTGAAAATAATCTATATAGATATTAGAGTTCAACGTCTCTAGATTTTGTTTTCAGATATTTCCTGCAGCCGCATCGATTAAATTGAAGAAGGTTGGGCTTTGAACTGCCGGAGAAGTTTGATACAGCGAAGTCTGAAAAGACAGTTAGTGCAGCTCAGTCGTAATGTTTCAAACAAAAAATGTGAATGAATGAGTTCTAATACATACGAAATGGGATTTGTTTCCTGATTTATAAGATTAGATCGTATGAGAAGACCATCCAACATGATGAATAGAAAACATAGTAAAATATCCATGATGAATGGAAATGAATCGTTTCAATCAAGAACTGAATGCAAAACAGCATGAAAACCTAGCATAAAAAGAACTTCCAAAGAAGTGAAAAAGAAGTAGACATTACTCCCTGTACTGTACTGATAAAGACATTAAGAAGTGATGATTTTATCACAGGCCTATCGTAGGAAGGATGTCCATGATTTGATTCCAAATTCACTACATCTGAAGTCATTCTCAAAAAGTAATTTTTATGTTCTTTTTTTGGAAGTTATTAAGAAGTGAAATTGGTGTTTTATAGAATACAACTAATTAACTCCAAAATAAAATAGGTTTTGTTAAAAAAAATTTCAGTAAAAAAAATTACCTTTAATTTAAACAAAAATTGACACTTTTCGCTTCTTTTGAAGTCATTAAACATCACTTCTATAGAAGGTAAAAAAAAACTTCTCTTAGTTCTGCTGTTGAAGTGGTGATAAATGTTATTCTTTTGTAAGTAATTCCAGACAAGAAATTGATGAAAACAGATTGATCTATTGCTTAGACTACTAAATTATTTATAGTCGAGACTACCATAGTCAAGTCTTTTCCTTTCCAGAAAGACGCGAAAAGGTCATAGCAAACTCTATACTAAACTTTGATTCAATTTTTATTGGCATTTTACACCAATAACGAAGATATCATCTTACACATACTTTTATAATTAGATCGCTAATACTGACGCTAAAAAAAAGACCGGAAAAGGCAATCAATCGTCATTCTATAGATTATAGAGTAGAAGTCAGAAGGCTAGATCATATGAATCAATTAATGACAATGCACACTTTCGCATACGTATTTTTTCAGTAAATATTCTCTAGATAACTTGGGTATGATAAATTTATAACTGTCTACGATCTCACTTACAAATGTAGAGCTAAAGTGACTAATGTCTTCACTCTAATCTACAAAAAGTAAATTTTTGACGAAGTGGGAGTTAGATCAATGCTCGGTTGGTTTAACTCCTTATGCAACTGTTGATTTACAACAAATTATGCATCACAGCTACATTTGGGTTCAAAAGGTTCCTTTGCTCTTGCATGTAAGAGAATAGAGAAGTGACAAGGGGGAGATAAGAGTTAAGTAATAGTAAATAGGAAAGATTGAAGAAATATTATATATAGAATACATACATGTGTGCTTGCTATCTTCATTGTGACACCTTTGAAAACTTTTAAGATAGGTTTTTGTAGCCGTGAGCTTAAACACATTCATTCTACTCTATAAAGACTTGATAATAGCCCTGGAATAATCTTGTGATATGTAGTCTTAAGTTGCATAAAAAGAAGTTATCGATATACGATTCTTATACGAAAAAAAACTTTGAAATTCTAAGACTAATTTATATTTTTACAAAATTGAACCGCGCTGTATTGGAATCTATCTGAATCCGATTTTTTTCCGTCTTATCTGGGATTTGAGATATCGAGTCCTAAATTTTGTGACCTTATGACAGCACCGTTAAGCAACGTTCCTGATCTAGCTTGTTAATCAGCAATACATGGATACTAATTACTCAGTCCGACAAAATTGAAATGAAAAATGTCAAAACTCTGAGACTATTTTATAATTTTTACAAAAATTGAATCGCGCAATATTGGAATCTATATGAATTGCAATTTTTCTTTATCTTATCTGGGATATGAGATATCGTGTCCTAAACTTGAGACGTTATAACAAATTGTTATTTGTGAACTTTAAAATAATGGCTTAACATCTGACTTACAATGTATCATCTTCGAGATATTGTCATGTAAAGCTTGAAACTCCTTGGAATTTATTACTTATACCCTCCTATGCGGAGGGTGTAATGCTTTATAAATATTGCGTCCACACCTGTTTGAATAGCTTCCAAACGCCTCGAAATCACTTTCTGATTCTAATTAACAGTGTCTGTCTATCCGTCAACTTCAACGATTGATATCTCATCTGTGGCTTAACATCTTAGTTACAATATTTCTTCGAGATATCGTCATGTTAAACTTGAAACCTCTATTTATAACATACACTACTATAGTGCGGAGGCTTTTACTCTTTGCATCCACACCTATTTGAATTGATTCCAATTGCCTCTTAAACACTTTCTGATTCTTTTTAATGTTGTCTGTTCATCCGTCAACTTTAATGGTTGATATCTAAGCAATTACAAGAGATTTTTTAATAATTCAAAAAACACTTTAATAGGAAATACTATGAGCAATTGGAATAGATTTTTATAAAATGACGACAAAATATATATTTGTTGTTTTAATGTTATATTAAGCTTAAGGTAATGATATTTTAAAGAAAAAGAAGATTTTAAGTCAGATTTTAAGCTGCCAAAATGAACTTTCAGTATTCCTAGTCTGGAAGCGAAATACATATATATATATCAGACTTTTTAGAATAGTTGAATAGTTAGTAACTTCCCAGTAAAGGTGATAAAATGTTAAAATTTACTTACACAATAGCATTTTAAATCATTTTTTTTTAACACGGTGATGTCATTGAAGGCAAGTACTTACCAGAAGCGATTACAAATAATTAGAAAAAGTTGTCATTGTAAATCGAATGAAAAAACGTATACAGCTTCTATATCTTTACTGGCAAGATGACTTAAGTATTAGAAAATATTTATATAATACATTATTAGCAAGACCTTATTAGACTACTTCTATGTAGTCCAGGCGATATCTAGTTAGGTAAGTAATTACAATTGTAAGCCATTAGCCAGTTTTTGCTGGGTTAGTTTGAAATGAGGATATACATGTGTACATCGAATCCGGTGCAATGCACCTAGACCTTTATCATGCCTGTTGTGAGTTCCTTAACCAATGCCTTATATGGAAATCGAAATAACCACCTCCGTTCTATCAGACTAGAACACTAAGCACTAACCAACCGTAGGCCATAGTTGAATAGTTAAGTGCTCAATTCCTCATTTGTTTTATCTCTTTAATGATCGATTCTGAAGCAATATTGAGCAGTAATCGCGTATTGATTTAGATAAAGAATATACATCGAACAAAACATTTAATTAAAGAGAAAGTCTGAGTCCTTATGTTCCAAACTCTTGCTTTAAATATAAAATATTCTCAAAGAATATTGAACACGTTTCCAGGCGATATCTAGTCTAGTCATTGAAAGGTATGTTGTTAGGTAAGTAATTCCAATTGAAAACCATTACCCAGTTATTGCTGGGTTAGTTTGAAAGGAGGATGTACATGTCTATATCGAATCCGATAAAATACACCTAGTCCTTTAACGGGCCTGTTGTGAGCCCCTTAACCAGTGCCAAATGTGCCTTTACCTCCGGTCTACCAGATTAGAACACTAGTCACTAAACTATCGCAGGCCACAGTAGAATAGTTAAGTTCTTAAATCCTCATTTGTTTAATATCTTTAAAGTTCAAATGTGTAGCATTCATGAGCAGTAATCACGTGCTGATTTAGATATAGAATATACATCGAATAGAACATTAAATGAAAGAGATAGTCTGAGTCCTTATGTTACAAAATTTTTCTTCAAAAATAAAATATTCTTAAAAAATATTGAACACGTTTAAGTCTAACAATTCGTGAAGAAAACTAAGTCGGATTATGTTTTATACAATCGGTGTTGTATCGTAGTATGTCGTAAGATTTTCTATTGACTTGTTTTTGTTTCAAAAAATTTTATTTGAAAATTTTTTATAATATACAATGCTACAACGATACGACATCGATTATGAATTGAACAATTGTTTTGAGTTTGTATAATTATTAGAAAAAATTAGACTAACAGCGCCATCTATTGAATGATATTTTGTTTGAAAACTAACTAACTAGTAAACTAAACTTTTTAACGAAGTTTGCCTTCAAATTAAAATTACTTTGACTCACATTAAGAAGCATTTCAAAAAAAGGTTTTAATTTAAAATTTTCTACAAATTAAATGAAAAAAACATTTTTTCTATAATTTTTAACAAAATTTATTTGTCATAAATAATTCATTAAAATGTTTTTCTCTTGATGGACTGTGAAATGTTTTTAATAATTTAAACTTATTTGAGGGGTTCGAAAAAAAAACAAACTCCGACGGCAAAATTTATTTAAATTACAAGTTCAGTAATGAACAAAATTAGCCACAAAACAAGAAGGTAATAAAAAATTTTGTAAAATATTTTTTAGTTGGTTTAACTAAAAGTAAATATAAGTGGAATTTAATTAGTTTTTAGCACAAACAAAGTTTGACATTAAAACAAGATTTTTCACTTAAAACATTAAACATAATTAATCGCTGGAAAATATTACATAGAAAATGATGAAAAAATTTGGGTTTTTTTCTTTTTATGGTTGTGGTGGCATAAACAGGAAGAACCAAAGCACCGGCCATTAGTAAACTGAAACATTTAATGATTATAACAATTTTGAAAACTACAATTTTTATTTTCTTCTTTTTTGAAAGGCGTGATAAACGTGACAGTTTTATTACACTCAACAACATTTCAAGGCATATGTTGGTAAACTAACATTATTTTAACACATTATATGGATAATATGTTTGAGGCAAATAAATTTCTAGAGAAAAAAAATCCATAAAATGACAAGAGCAAAATACTCTTTGAAATGTGTACAGCTACCAGTTGCTCTTTGAGTATAAAAAACACTAAGGTAAACCTAAAAACAAGAGTTGCCAAAGGGCAACTAAACTAAATGCTAAAAGCTGATTGGATAATTTACCAAAGAGTAAGAAATTTTACATAAAACTCAACGGAGAGTGTTGTCTGAGGAAAAAGTTATATGAAAAGAGTATGCCGCTCTTGTTTAAGCAATAGCTTAGCTCTTTTTTTTTGGTGTAGGAAAAACCTGTTTGCTTTTGCTTTAAGTGCTGCTGATGGACAAGACGTGCCTTTTCCTTAAGACGGCGAAACATCAAAGATTTTCCATATGGCGCATGCTTAATGATTGGTTAATAAAGACGCCATATTTAAAAATTACTCTTGTCATGTTCACAAGGCAGCCATTGTTTTTTATCCCTGTCTAACGGCAGTGATATAGTCACTACTATGTAAGTAACGTTAAGAAATTCAAGTGTATTAGTAGTATGAGTAATTTTTATATGTTTAACATATAAAAGAGTAGCAGAGAGTTTAGTACAGAGAGAGAGAGTTTAATATAGAGAGCCAGAGAGTAAGACAAATACAAGTGAGAGATAATACACAAAAGTGGTGTTTTAGAGGTAAAACGAAAAACGAACATAAATTCTGTTTGAGGCAAAGTACTCTAGTGTGACAGACATTTGAAATCAGTTCGAGTTTAGCTTTCGTAGCGTTTAGACGTAATCGGAAGAAAAAAATAAGAATAAAGAAGAAAAAAAAAAGAAAATTTTATTAATTGAAAAATATAAGAAATAAATATCTTTAAAGAAATATATATAAAAAAAAGAAAATTGAAAAAAATATTCAAGTTTAATGCAAACAATTAAAAATATTATTACAAAAACAATTAAAATTTCTTAAAATAAAAGAAATTCAAATAAAAGTGAAAATTTGAAAAAAAAAGAAAATTTAAAAAAAAAATTTTCTTAAAAGTGTTTTATTAAATGCTGTTAGCAATTTATAACAAACAAATAATTTGTGTTAAATAAAAAAATTTCCAAAAATCAAAAGGAATTTTTTTTCAACAACAACTTTATATTGTGGATTACCTTACTTTGTGGATTAGAAGCTGCTCAACATTTTCTCCAGTTTAAAAATATATATATTTTTTTGTAAAAACCTTTAAATAAACTCCAGCATTATGGTTGTTTTAGAAGGTGGCGGTGGTGTTGTTACCATTGGTAATAACCAATACCTACAACCAGATTATTTGGCTCCTTTGCCCACAGCGGTTAGTATTTTTTTCTAAATAATTAATAAAAGAAAATTTTGAAAAAATTGTAAGAAAAATTGTTTCAAAATTTTGAGTTTAAAAATTTGTGTCAAAACAGTTTTTTAAGCAAAAAACTAAAGAATTTGAAAAAAAATAAAAATGAAAAAAAATCAAAATAAATTAAAAAAAATTAAAATTCTAAAATTTTTAACTTTTAAGGAAAACTAAAACAATTGAAATTTCAAAATAAATTTGAAAAAAGAAATTTGAAATTCTAACATTTTGTTAATTGCTGAAAACTGCTGTTTGGGAATGAAAAAGTAAAAAATTAAAAATTTTGTAAAACTTTGGAAAATAAATTTTAAGAAATTCTTAAAAATAAATTTTGGGAAATTTTTAAAAAAAATTGTATTTCATCTTTTGGCAAACGTAGAGTTTGAACATTTAAAATTTAATGAAATTTTTATTTTGAAAATTTAAAATTTTTACTTTTTTCTAAGAAAAATAAAAAGTTTAACGAATTTTCTTTTAAAAAATTTTGTTAAACAAATTTTTGTTTTAATGAAAATATTTCAAGAACAAGATTTTTAAAAGAAATAAGTTTGAAATTAAAAAAATTTCAAACAATTTTAATGAAAAAAGAATACAAAAACAAAAATTTTCCAAAATTTCAAAATTTAGCTTTTTTCAAAATTTTGTATAAAAAATTTATCTTAAAACATTTTAAAATATCTATTTAAAACTCAAGTTTTAAAAAATCAAACAAACAGATCCAAAAATTTCAAATATTTAGTAAATGAAATAAATTTTGAAAAAAATTTTAAAAATTTTCTAAAAAAATTTTTTCAAAATCTTAAAGAAATCAAAATTTTTCAACAAATTTTTCAAAAGGCCAAAAGTTAAATTAAATATTTACAACTTTTTAAAAAATTTACTTAAACTAAACAAAATTTTAAAGAAAATATTTCAAATTTAACAAAAACCAAAAACTACCGACGGCAAAATAAAGTTTCGAAAACTTTCAAAACTAATTCGAAAAAATTAAAGTTTTAACAAAATTTTTCTTTAATTCAAAGTTCACAACTTTTAAAATTAAAAAAAAAAAAAAATAGCGAAAAACTAAATTTACTTTAAATTTTCTTATAAAACAATTTTTCTCTTTTTCCCAAAAACTTTTCATTTCCTTCATCTCAAATTATCTCTTAAACTCCCTTACTTATGATCAAATTTTCCTCTTTTCTTTATCTTCTTCTATAGATGGATGCCAAAAAATCTCCTCTTGCCCTTTTGGCACAAACCTGTTCACAAATTGGTGCTGACTCTTCGGCCGTCAAGCCTATACTATCTATGGATAAGAATAAAAAATCCGGTTCCAGTTCATCAGCCTCCTCCTCTTCGTCGAGTGTTACCTCTGAAACGGGTTCGGCTAAATCACCCACACAAGCTAAATCACCCAAATCGACTACACCCACAAATACAGAAATCAAATTGGCCTTTAAACCTTACGAAACTAATGTATTGTCACAGCAAAATGTCAATTCTTTCAAATCTTCAGCCAGTACAGAAGATTTACAACAGCGTCCCAGCTCTAAGTCATCATCACATAATGGCGATAATACAAGAGTGCCATCACGCAGCAAGGCTAACTCAACACCCGATAATGGTTTAAATAAATCCCAAGACTTATCAGCTGGCTCTTCAACACCTCACGATAATAGCCGCAAGACAGTATCACCTTCCGGTTCACATTCTTCGCAGAGAGGTGCCAGTCCTATTGTACGTTCCGGCATGGAGGTTTTAAATAATGCCAACGGTTCGGCTCAACATCCCAAAGAAATGAGCTCAATGGCTCAAGCGGCTGCCGCTGCTGCGGCTGCTTATAAGGCAGCCGGTGGTCCTTATGGTTTTAATCCTTTGTCCGCCTTATGCTGTCCTCCAGGCATGGAACAGCATGCTGCTGCCAATCCTGCCTTCCGTCCTCCCTTCGCTTCTAATGGTTTTGCTCATCATCATGCCGCCATGTTAGCGGCCGCAGCCGCCAATGGTGGTTATCCTGGCAATCCCAATGGTCCCGCTGGTGCTCAACCCAATCCCTATATTAGCTATCAACGTATCAAGACTCCTGCCGGCGGTGAGGCCATAGTGCCCGTTTGTAAAGATCCCTATTGTCCCGGCTGTCCCTATTCGACTCATACACAACAAATGCTAATGGGTGCTCCCTGTCCCGCCGGCTGTACACAGTGTGAACATCAGAAATACGGCATGGCTGCTATGATGGGAGGTGCTGGTCTACCACCAGGTCATCCTTATTCACAAGCTGCTGCCGCCGCCGCTGCCAGTGCTGCTGCTGCCCGTTCGGCTCCCTATGTCTGCAGTTGGGTGGTGGGTGATGCTTATTGTGGCAAACGTTTCCAGACTTCCGATGAACTCTTCAGTCATCTCAGAACTCATACCGGTAATCTCTCAGATCCTGCTGCTGCTGCCGCCGCTTTGGCTCAATCACAAGCTCAATCGTTGTTGGGTTCTCTATTTCCTCCCTCGGCCTTAAGAGGTGGTTATCCTACACCACCTCTAAGTCCCATGTCTGCTGCTGCTGCCGCCGCCCGTTATCATCCCTATGCCAAGCCTCCTAGTGCTTTGGCTGCCGGTGGTCCCTCACCTTTTGGCGGCCCAGGAGGTTTTAATCCTGCTGCTGCTGCGGCTGCAGCTGCTTTGGGTCCTTATTACTCACCATATGCCATGTATGGTCAACGTATTGGTTCCGCCGCTGTGCATCAATAAGTCCCAAGGCTGAGTTCTTAAAGAGAAAAGAAAAAAGTGATCTTTGTAGAGAAAGAACAAAAACACAACCATCTCATGAAAAAAATACCAAATAGAAAAGGCAGAGAGAGAGAGGCCCTTATACTGAGAGAGAGAGAGAGAAAAAAAGAAACCAAGTTTTTAACTCATATGCTGCAGAAGGAAATGAGCCCATAAGTCAAATCGGTTAAAAGAGTTTAACAACATCTTACGCAGGACTAAAGAAAACCGATAAGTTATACTGTGATACTAAATTGTAGTTGAGCGCTAGTTTGTTAGTTTTAATTATTAAATATTAATATTAAATTTTCTTTTAAAATCCTTAAAACAAAAATTATGCAAAAAAAAATCTTTAAATTTTTCTTAATAATTTTATTATTATTTTATTAAAGCAGCCAAAGCATTATTAAATTCCAAGTTAAAAAAAGAAAATCCTAAAACTTCCATAATTTTGTTGCTTGAAAAAGATGTTTAAAAAAATAAGAAAAATTGTTTTTTAATATTATAATTTTATGGTTTTAAAAATTTTATTAACTTTTAATGTTTTAATTTTATTGTAATAAAAACAAAAATATAAATAATTAAAAAAAATCCTTTAGTTATTTAGTTCATAAGTTAAATGTGTAATTTATGTAGTTTGTAATACTTAGATTTGCTACAACTAAAAAACAAAAACAAAAAACAAATAATACAAAATGTTTCATTTATATATGAAAATCAACAAAAAAAAACACAACTTATAAATTATATTTAAAAATATATATATATAAAAAATACAAAAAATCATTTTTTGAAAAATTAATTTAAACAATCTATCATTTCAATAACGGGGGGGGGGGTTAAAAATTTTCTACAACATTAGCACTTTTCTTACGCTAAACTCTTCAAAACTTCAAAGTATTTTCTTGACACTCTACAATCAATCAAATTGATTGCTGATAAGCTGATAAGTAATATTCTAAACAACAGTTTGCTAGTTATACCTGTGAAAACTATTAAATGATAACAGTAATAACACATCAATCAATAGACATTTTGATAGACATGGCTGATGGATCTCGGAAGTACAAATAGAAATTAAAACTGCTGACAACTTGTGTTGTTATGTTACGAGTACTACTTACCTCTAGATATCAATCATAAGAGCTTAGTGTATAATTGATTGGTGTTATTGTTATTTTTTTTTTTAAAGATCTTGAGTTTGAAATATTTGGAAATTTTTTGAACATAAATATTAAAAAGAATTTAAGGTCATTTGTAGACAGTTATTTTTAGATCTTTCTGTTCCCTCTAAGGCAAATATTTCTGATCTGATCACATTGGAACAATTAATGCTCTATGTATTTGTTGTTTGAGTTTTCAGAGTCTTCTTTGAAAGTAAGTTTACCTCTTTACCTCTACGCACAAGTCTCGAAGTAGAAACTAGGTTCTCAGATCGCCAGTTCAAAAACCTTTAGGATATAAATGAGGAAACCTTGTGGAGAAATATTTCAAATGTTGCAACATATGTCTGGAAATTTTTACCTCAGATATACTTATACATTTATGTTAAATTTTGAAGGGATCTTTTTATAGGGGCTAGGGTCAAATGAGTTCATGAGCGTCATCAAGGCTAGTAAAGAATTTTGTTTTGCAACTTTTTGTCGAGATACGTGTATATTAAACATAATTGAGAACTTAAAAGTCTTATTTGGCGGGTTCACTTGTATGGGGACTAAGTGAAAAAATAGGCCGATATTAACAATTTTCAATGGGCTTCGTCTGCGGTACCATAGAAGATTATGTGACAAATTTCATTGAATTATCTCCAAAATTGAGACCAGTATATTGATTACAAAGCTTACAAGCCCTATTTGGGGGTTCAGTTGTATGGGGGCTAGGTGAAATAATGGTCCGATATTAACCATTTTCATAAGGCTTCATCCCTGAGACAATAAAAAAAACGTGTACCCAATTTCATTGAATTATCTGTAATACTGTGACCTGTAGTTTGATTACAAGGTTTACAAGCACTCTTCGGGGGTTCAGTTGTATGAGGGCTAGGTGAAATAATAGACCGATTTTAACCATTTTCATAAGGCTTCATCCCTGAGTCAATAAAAGATCATGTACCCAATTTCATTGCATTATCTCTAATACTGTGACCTGTAGTTTGATTACCAGGTTTACAAGCCCTCTTCGGAGGTTCAGTTGTATTGGGGGCTTAGTGAAAAAATGGACCGATCTTAACCATTTTCAATAGACTTTGTCCCTGGGACAATAGAAGTTCTAAATTTTATTGAATTATCTACAAAATTGCGAACCGTAGATTGATTACAAAGACGTACAGACAGACGGTCAGGCGGACGGACATAGCTAAGTCGACTCATAAATTGATTCTGAACCGATTGGTATACTTTAAGGTGAGTATAGGACCAATATTATTGTGTGTTACAAACATTAGCACAAACCCAATATACACTCCTCACTAAAGTTATTTACTGTGTAAAAGCTTTGTGATCACTCGTAGACAGATCTTTCTCGTAGTTAGATCTTTCTGTTCCTCTATGGCAAATACTACCGATCTATAATCTGGGATATGAATGAAGAAACCTTGTAGAGAAACGTACAGACCTTCGGACCTAACACAAAGATTTGTGTGGACATCTGCCGTGTTAGGCTTAATTCACGTTAGTACTTTTACAACAGCAGACTAAGCTTCTCAAACATCTTACCAATACCGTTTTGTTTTTAAACGTCAGTCCATCTACAAATACCTACATTCATATTAGTACTTTTGCAATTACAGGATGAGCTTGTTAAACATTTCATCTATGACCATTTGTGATTCTTAGACGCCAGTCCATAAACAATAACATTTCTGAAGTACTCAAGCTATCTAAACATGCGGGCCATTGCTGCCCCGTATTAATTCCGACATGCAAAAACATCACTTCTCTATATACATATTCATGCAGATGAAATGGCCCCTAATGATTGGGCAACCGCGCCTATATACTTATTTAGGTGCCAGATCGATATACATACTTGTTAATCGAATAAGCTTCTTCCTACTCACAGAGAACACAATGTGCTAAATCGGTTATGAACAGAGTAAATACTGAGAAAGGAAAGAAACTGCAATGGTATTAATTACTAATCACTTACAAAATAAGGTAAGATACATTACATCCATTACCATTTTACCGAGCAAACATCTCATTTATCCGACGCAATCATTTAAAAAACACCCGATACACTCTCTCTAGGTAAACGGATCAGTTATACACGCATACCCTATACATTCATTCCTCATCATATACACTAGACTTCTGCTTATTTTCAACACTTAGATTCAAAGTCATTCTTCTACAAGGTTTCTGTTGTCTCGGCAACGTTACCGATTTTTGGTGGATTACACAGCGCTCAAGACAAAGTTGAAAACTGTATCCTATAGGCTAGCGGTTCTCGTGCATCGCAAATGGACCTTTTCGATAAATGGGACGAGACGAAGATCAAAACTCTAACCTATGGTTACCGGTTATCGTGGCACCACATTATATGGTTTCCTGAATTATTAGGATATATTTTACACCAATAGTTTATAAATCCGGCTGACTAAAGGAATTGGTTGCAGCTCTTTTGTTAACGATTGCAATAACACCAAGATGGGTGTAAATTATCTAGATAATGTGGCCCGGAAGGGAAGGTTATTTTGATAGTATGTTTTTCACCTCACCAACAACGCAACTAAGTAAGTCGCTAGCTGGCAGTACTTGGGATTACAAGATAATGAGATGTGCTTCAGTGTTGTCATGCTGACTGAATAGTTCTTTAATTGTCGCTTTAAAAAGAAACAAGGTCACCGTTTAATTCTTATACTTGGAGGTTGTCTATCGAACAAAAGTTAGTACATGGCGCACTTGATTCCACACAATGTTCCCATTGTGAAATCGTCCAATGATCACAACAATTATTTCTAGTTCTATTGATAGATCACATAGTGATACATATGAGCTTCGATCATCTATCTAAGAGCCGTAGGAAGTGCGAGTAGAGCAGATTTGAACGAGATTCATAATGACGATAGAAAAGAGAAGGTCACCGCTTAATTGCCGTACTAAGAGGTTGTTCCAAGCAAAGGTCTCGCTGTGAAATCGTATAATGATCAGACCAATTTTTTCTAATTCTATTAATACCAGTTTCCTCTTCATCGTTACAACTTTTAGAAAAATATTTGTAGGAAAGTGTTTATCTTTCTCTTCACACATCTATCCCCTCTAATTAAAGCGGTCATTGGCCAGTTGAAAAAAGGCTATATTTGGGTTAAGAAGGATATGTACCATATAAATACATATGCTAAGGACTTAAGGTCCTTAGTGATTACCTTCCAAAAGTAAAGATTCAAAAGTAGTTAAGCAAATCAATTGACTTGTTCTAGTAATCACAAAGGTCCATTGTCTTCGGGTGCATATGTACTTTATGTGTATCTTTGTCTAATATTCTATGGTACTTAATCCGTATAGCCACTTATCTTACGATCACTACTTCGGCCTGGATTATGTGATCAGTCTATTGACAGTGTTGTTCGAAAATACTCAAACAAGGCTCTGGTTCATCATAGAAAGATCGTTTTGGGAAATTCGGCATCGAAAATTTCTTTACCTGTTATATAATACATTGTGTATGTCACAACAACTTGTCTGGACACATATTATCTCAAATCGAGTAATTTTGTACCTTTAGAAAACGTCGTTACTAGCATATCTTATAGTTATAAAGCATCTTCCTTAGATCGTTCATATTATAGTAATTTAAACTAAAAATATAAAAAAAAAATCACATTCCTTTTAAAATAAAAACAAAAAAATTAACTTCACTTGGGCTCGTCCGGGATTTGAACCCGGGACCTCCCGCACCCTAAGCGGAAATCATACCCCTAGACCAACGAGCCAGTTGCAAAGATCACAACAATATCACAGCACACTGCAATCAAACACACACACACACCAACCAACTCAACACACTATCAACAACCCTATCACCCAGCAAACGCTTATACACGTTTATGTCACGTCACAACAACATTTTGCTTATCAAGACAACATACTACTCACTCTAACATATCCACTTTATTAAACAAGTAGGAAAGTATAGTCGGGCATGGCCGACCATATGATACCCTACACCATGAGTATATTTTTAAAATTTTTACTTTTTATAAAATTTTTATTTTTTG
>NC_060950.1:61427784-61429059 GCF_022045245.1 Lucilia cuprina | reverse complement strand
TCAGTTCTAGTTCAGTTCTAGTTCAGTTCTAGTTCAGTTCTAGTTCAGTTCTAGTTCAGTTCTAGTTCAGTCCTAGTTCAGTTCGAGTTCAGTTTTAGTTCAGTTCTATTACAGTTCCTGTTCACCCCAAAAAATAAATCTCACGCTTACAACGCTCAAAACTGGAGTAATTACCCTTAAAATAATTGAAATTTGTTTCAATAAAACTAAACGATTTTTATAATGTTAAACAATATCATTATAAATCTGATAAACATAAATAAAAATTTATTAAACAAAAGAATGTCGGTGGGAAATCTTGATCCCCTCGAATTGCTTTTCCGTTTTCTTTAAAAACATTAATACAAATTTTATTTTATACAACCCGCATAATAAAATTTTTCTTTAGATTTATAACAATTTTTTAGCAACCACTATCGTTGTCGTTCTATTATTATTAATACTTGTAGTTTTATTAAAATTAATATTTATACTCTTATATATACATACACTCTTGTTATTATTATTAATATTAAACACTCTAGTGCAATAAAAAAGAAATCACAACAAAACGATCAGTCTTAATAAAATTTGATATTGTACTCGCACTTTATTCTATCTAAATAAACCAATATAAAAATCAAAAAATCACACTCGTTCATTCAGCAACAACAAAAAAATTTATATATTAATATGAAAAATAATAATAAATTGTCAGACTCTGTGAGCTCATAAATAAATTAATTGTGACAATGTACAATTGATTTGATTATTGTATAAAATTATCAGACATGCCACTCTACACTATACTTTATAACACTCAACTTTTATACAGGCAGTTGTTTCTTCATTCGTTCGTTCGTATGTTTTCCTTAACAGCCAACATGTTGTGATTTTCAAATTAAAAAAAAAATTGTCAAAATTAATACAAACGTCAGTCAAATATGTAGTATTTTACATTTAGCGCTTCTTAAATAATTTCAGTTTAAAGAGCTTTTTTTGGCGATGTTTTCTTATGGTGATGATGTTTTCTGTTTACAGATTGTTTTTTGTGTTGATTGATTCAAGTGCTTGTGTTCAATGGGTTTGAAAATGTGATTGTTTAGATTTTGTTTAATTGAATCAGATATGTAAGGTGTCAGTGGTGAACAAGAGATGCCCTACAATAAAATTTCAGAGTAGTGAATGAAAATAGATAGATAGATAGATAGATAGATAGATAGATAGATAAATAGATAGATAGATAGATAGATAGATAGATAGATAGATAGATAGATAGATAGATAGATAGATAGA
>NC_060950.1:61382482-61427684 GCF_022045245.1 Lucilia cuprina | reverse complement strand
CTAGAACTGAACTAGAACTGAACTAGAACTGAACTAGAACTGAACTAGAACTGAACTAGAATTGAACTAGAACTGAACTAGAACTGAACTAGAACTGAACTGAAACTGTAATAGTGCTGTACTACAGCTGATCATGCATTTGTATTGAATGTACAGCTGACAGATCTGTTGTTGTCATAGTTGACAACTTCACTACTAAACAATATCTTTACTGTCTCACTTATTTACAAATTTCCATCTAACTTGTCCGACTAAGATTTCATATTATATTTAGCTGCGCAATAATTGTATTATTTATTTAAAACAATTATCACTGTCACTAGTTATCTCGAAGGAAAAGATAAACTTTAACCCCAGATCTTGTTAACCAAATATTAAGTACTTGTGAATCATCTGTCAAATGTGATATCATCTGCAGCAGCTGTGTTTGTTCTATTTAAATATTTAAATGTTAACTATAACTTTGCAAAAACAAATAGTTTTTTGTCAGCAAATAAATTATATTAGTAAGTACATATGTGGTTCTATTCAATAGACACTAACAATAAAAGAAATATTATAATCCTTAACACTTTTCCTCTAACTAATAAATCGTTCAATTTTTGTCATATTTCTTTTTTGGTTTAAGATTAAAACGTATATTATATTTTACCATATTGTTTCAACAATATAACACACTGTCTGCCATAATTCAATCACTTTGACTTTTAATACTTTGCGCTCAAATAAACAGCATTTTGATTCGAAACAAAAAAAATTAATAAATAATAAAATTTATAATAATCTTTTATTGCAAATCGCTAAATCACTGTATAAATAATACTTGTTAATAGTATCATTTATAGTGTATAGATTTTAGTTAAAATATATTTCTGTGATTTTTATTTTGCACTTAAATGTATTGCTATTAGGGTGGCTCCATCCATACATATACTTTAAACATTTTATTGAACAATATTAGCTGCAAACTTTGACTTTGTTTCTGTTAATGCTAAAAATTACTACCACCCTAATATTTTATGTTTTTTTTAGTATGTGTGTGGTATATGAGAACAAAAAAATTTCTGTTTTTGTGAATATTTTATTTAGCTTTTTCCGTTTTGATTAACTCATAATAAAACATGTCATAATGTCATGATATATGGGTTATTAAAGTATTAACACTTTTATTTCATTTCAAAACTGATTTAGATGTATTGTGCAAAAATCGCTTTAAATAAATAAGTATAAAATCAAAGTTTATGGAGAGCTACATTAAAAATGAAAAAAAAATTAACCTTTTGTTTTACACAGCATTAGCTGATTGATAGTATTAAGAATTGTGATCATTTTGGTGGAAGGATTAACATTAAAGCTATTTATGTAGTATTGATGCAACAGGATTCTTGTTAAAGAAATAAAGAAGAGTATATGCCAAATTTCATCAAATTTTCTTCAAATTGCGATTTGTAGCGGGCGCACCATGTTTACGTAGATACACAGACCGACAGACTGTCGATAGTTTTAACGTGAGCACCTGCCGTGTCGGCCTTATCTCACGGAGGTCTTTTTCATCCACAGAGTAGACTTGAGAATGGTCTACCATCGCCCCTTTGTCTTCTATGAAGACTCAAGGGGCGATTTTTGCACATTGGCTATGACCGGTACCATGCGCAAGTACTTTGCTGGAGTACTCGAGCTATCTAATCTCTTGCCAAAGTAGTCACGTTGAAGGACAACCACAATACTATGGCTCTGTTGATTCGGTGGACCGAAGCACGATCCATCGATAAGCCGTAGACATCGTTCTTACTCACAGTGACACGCTGTGGCAAGTCGTATATGAACAGAGTAAACTCTGAACATATCTGGACAAGGAAGGAAAATTAATTGGTATCACTTGTATATGATACCTTTCATCCATCATCATTCAACCCAGCACACATCTCATTTATTCGACACATTCATAGAGAAAAACATACGACACACTCATTTAGGTATACGGGTGGACGAGTCCCGTATACCTCTACATTCATTCTGTATCATATACAATTGACACCAACTCATTTCCAACGCTTAGTCCCACAGTCACTCCTCTGTGGGGTATCTGTTGATTTTCGGCAACAGCACCGAACTCTTATACCGAAATATTGACTATTATCATGCATCAGTCTTTTAACCGCCACATATACTCTTCCCGCGAATTTGGGTTCAACCAACAGCCACTACGTGGATCCCGAAGGAACCTCAACCAACTGATCAGCCAGTAGGGCAACTGGCCACCCGTAGTACCAGATTATGCGGTGCTCTGGTCAGACCAGAAACGGAATGACGATATCAATATACCTCCCATCTTTTTTGATGGTGGGTATAAAAATGATCGACATATGTTTACAATGTTTGGTGATTATAGGTTGAGAGAATGAAGATTTTTTATTTTATTTCTCCAGAATGGGTTTTGGTGCTATTCTTAGAAGAATTTCAGATCTTTTTTCAATAGAAAATTTTCCAAAATTATGTAGATATCTGATGCCGTTGGATAAAGCTAGATATTTGGATAAAGCTTTAAGTTCTAGCTTTAGGTTCAGTACCTAACAAAGATCGGTGTAGAATCTCTGAGCTCTAACTTTTGTTGGCCTTTTAGTCTCTGCAATTATATGTGTGAATTTGACAAAACTTTCTATTGGAGATGTCGTTCAGAAGCCCATTGAGTCTAGCCTGTGTTCCAAGTAACCACTTACAAGTTATAACTCATACAAAAGTACCTAAACAAGATCGGTGTAGACGCATCCAAACGGATTTCTGATAGCGATAGTTTAAATCAAATACTAGTAAGTATGTATAATGATGAGGATCTATAAAAATCATTGTAGGGCATCTGACATGCCCCAAAATAATATTTTTCTTTACAAGTTTTTAATAAAAATTTTTATTACTCTTATTGCCATAAATTATTTATAAGTTATTAAAACAATACATGTTTAAACTCTACACCACTTTTGCGTGGAGAGTATATTGGGTTTGTGTTGATGTTTGTAACGCACAAAAATATTGGTCCTATACCCATCTTAAAGTATACCAATCATCTCAGAATCATTTTCTTAGTCGATTTAGCTATGTCCATCCATCTGTCCGTTCTTCAGTCCGTCCGTCTGCCTGTCTGCCCTTCTATGTAAACCTTGTAATCAGTTCCAGTTGAGTTTTAGTTGAGTTCTAGTTGAGTTCTAGTTCAGTTCCAGTTGAGTTTTAGTTGAGTTCTAGTTCTAGTTCAGTTCTAATTCAGTTCTAGTTCAGTTCTAGTTCAGTTCTAGTTCAGTTCTAGTTCAGTTCTAGTTCAGTTCTAGTTCAGTTCTAGTTCAGTTCTAGTTCAGTTCTAGTTCAGTCCTAGTTCAGTTCTAGTTCAGTTCTAGTTCAGTTCTAGTTCAGTTCTAGTTCAGTTCTAGTTCAGTTCTAGTTCAGTTCTAGTTCAGTTCTAGTTCAGTTCTAGTTCAGTTCTAGTTCAGTTCTAGTTCAGTTCTAGTTCAGTTCTAGTTCAGTTCTAGTTCAGTTCTAGTTAAGTTCTAGTTCAGTTCTAGTTCAGTTCTAGTTCATCTTCAGTTCAGTTATTTTATTGCCCTAAGGACAAAGCTTATTGAAAATGGTCAATTATTTCACCCCAAAACAACTGAACCCTCGAACAGAGCTTGTAAGCCTTGTAATCAAACTGCATGTCGCAATTTTAAGGATAATTCAATAAAATTTAGTACGTGATCTTCTATTGTTCATTATAACTGAACCCGGCGAATAGGCCTTTTAAGTTCATAACTATGTTTTATATACACTTATCTCGGCAAAAAGCTGCAAAACAAAGTTCTACACTAGCTTTGAAGACCCTCATGAACTCTATAGTTATAGGTCTCTTTTTGACCCTAGCCCCTATAAAAAGCCCCCTTCAAAATTTGACTTAAGAATATCTGAGGCAAGGTACAATTCGACATAAATGTGTTACGATGAAAACTCAATCACATTTTACTTGTGTAGGGTATTTTATGGTTAGTCTCGTCCACCTATAATTTCTTATTTGTTATTTATATCATTTCAGTTTTGCAACAAACATAGATACACCTATTGCTAACTTTACGTTAATATTATGCGAATAAGTAGGTAAGGGTATATGACTATATATGTTTGTCAGAATATAATTATTTTTTTTTTTTTTTTTTGTAAATTAATTGCATCGTAAATAATCTGCTAAATAAATGGCTTATTATTATCGTAGATTGTAAGTTTGTATTCACATATATATACACATACATATAAATTGAATGTACTTGTATACAGTGAGCGGCATTTAGTCTATTAAAACCTTTTGAAAAAAAATAGCAACAATTGCAATAACAACAACAAACAGTATATGAATTGTAAGATTATATATATAAATTAATAAATTAATTTAATAAATTATGGCTTAACGTAATTTAAGTTACAAATCAAAGTTATTAAATCTACGACAATGCGATAAAATATATAGTTAATACATCAGTATAAAAAAAAACCTATTATTTATGATATAATAAAAGGGGCTGGGGGTTTTTTCGTACTTTATTATGATTAATTGCTCAAAAAAAAAAGAATAAGTAAATATATATTAATGTATCGTTGAAAGAGATCTATAAAAGCTAACTGGAAATTTAGCATAGGAAAAGGCCTATAACTGATACCATAAAACTAAAGCATTCAAGTTATAGTTACTTATCAAAATATAATTTTATATTTAAAAAAAAAAAATTAATAAATAACAATAAAAGTCAATTTTCACTTGGGCTCGTCCGGGATTTGAACCCGGGACCTCCCGCACCCTAAGCGGAAATCATACCCCTAGACCAACGAGCCAGTTGTAAAAACTTTAACAAATCTAAAATTTGTTATTGATAACAAAACACAGACAAACACACACTTAAACAACACTTTAAAAATAAAGTGAAAGTAAAATTTTTATAAATTCAACAGACTACCAACTGCTAAAGCAATAAAAACACAAAAAAATATTTTTAAAATCTATAATTAAATCGATGTATAAAACAAGTGATTTCTTAGTTTTCAATAAAATAAGTTTAAACATCAACTACCACTAAATTGAATTTTAAATAAATAAACACACATGTACATAGTTTTTTTCCTAAAAAATATATAATAATAATTGTTTTTTGATTGATGTAATGGATTTTTTAGTACTACATACTTAAAAAAAAGTTAAAAAAAAATCACGAAACATAATCAATCTTAGTCACAAGATTTTTGTTTAAGTTTTTTTTGGAATGTATATAGGAAAAAAACTGTTAGTTGGTAATTTGGGTGTTTAAGCATGAGTTTAAATCATAAATATGTCAGAAAACCATCAATCATTTTCTTAAGTAAAATTTATTACAGAAATGTTTCTAAGATACTGATGGACTTAAAGACACTCTATTGTAAAGATACCACTTTTAAATTCATTAATTTCTAATACAGTTCTAGTTCATTTCTAGTACAGTTTTAGTTCAGTTCGAATTCAATTCTAGTTCAGTTGTAGTTCAGTTATAGTTCAGTTCTAGTTCAGTTCTAGTTCAGTTCTAGTTCAGTTCTAGTTCAGTTCTAGATCAGTTCTAGTTCAGTTCTAGTTCAGTTCTATTTCAGTTCTAGTTCAGTTCTAGTTCAGTTCTAGTTCAGTTCTAGTTCAGTACTAGTTCAGTTCTACTTCAGTTCTAGTTCAGTTCTAGTTCAGTTCTAGTTCAGTTCTAGTTCAGTTCTAGTTCAGTTCTAGTTCAGTTCTAGTTCAGTTCTAGTTCAGTTCTAGTTCAGTTCTAGTTCAGTTCTAGTTCAGTTCTAGTTCAGTTCTAGTTCAGTTCTAGTTCAGTTCTAGTTCAGTTCTAGTTCAGTTCTAGTTCAGTTCTAGTTCAGTTCTAGTTCAGTTCTAGTTCAGTTCTAGTTCAGTTGTAGTTCAGTTCTAGTTCAGTTCTAGTTCAGTACTAGTTCAGTTCTAGTTCAGTTCTTGTTCAGTTCTAGTTCAGTTCTAGTTCAGTTCTAGTTCAGTTCTAGTTCAGTTCTAGTTCAGTTCTAGTTCAGTTCTAGTTCAGTTCTAGTTCAGTTCTAGTTCAGTTCTAGTTCAGTTCTAGTTCAGTTCTAGTTCAGTTCTAGTTCAGTTCTAGTTCAGTTCTAGTTCAGTTCTAGTTCAGTTCTAGTTCAGTTCTAGTTCAGTTCTAGTTCAGTTCTAGTTCAGTTCTAGTTCAGTTCTAGTTCAGTTCTAGTTCAGTTCTAGTTCAGTTCTAGTACAGTTCTAGTTCAGTTCTAGTTCTGTTCTAGTTCTGTTCTAGTTAGTTCAGTTCTAGTTCAGTTCTAGTTCAGTTCTAGTTCAGTTCTAGTTCAGTTCTAGTTCAGTTCTAGTTCAGTTCTAGTTCAGTTCTAGTTCAGTTCTAGTTCAGTTCTAGTTCAGTTCTAGTTCAGTTCTAGTTCAGTTCTAGTTCAGTTCTAGTTCAGTTCTAGTTCCGTTCTAGTTCAGTTCTAGTTCAGTTCTAGTTCAGTTCTAGTTCAGTTCTAGTTCAGTTCTAGTTCAGTTCTAGTTCAGTTCTAGTTCAGTTCTAGTTCAGTTCTAGTTCAGTTCTAGTTCAGTTCTAGTTCAGTTCTAGTTCAGTTCTAGTTCAGTTCTAGTTCAGTTCTAGTTCAGTTCTAGTTCAGTTCTAGTTCAGTTCTAGTTCAGTCTAGTAGTTCAGTTCTAGTTCAGTTCTAGTTCAGTTCTAGTTCAGTTCTAGTTCAGTTCTAGTTCAGTTCTAGTTCAGTTCTAGTTCAGTTCTAGTTCAGTTCTAGTTCAGTTCTAGTTCAGTTCTAGTTCAGTTCTAGTTCAGTTCTAGTTCAGTTCTAGTTCAGTTCTAGTTCAGTTCTAGTTCAGTTCTAGTTCAGTTCTAGTTCAGTTCTACTTCAGTTCTACTTCAGTTCTAGTTCAGTTCTAGTTCTGTTCTAGTTCAGTTCTAGTTCAGTTCTAGTTCAGTTCTAGTTCAGTTCTAGTTCAGTTCTAGTTCAGTTCTAGTTCAGTTCTAGTTCAGTTCTAGTTCAGTTCTAGTTCAGTTCTAGTTCAGTTGTAGTTCAGTTCTAGTTCAGTTCTAGTTCAGTTCTAGTTCAGTTCTAGTTCAGTTCTAGTTCAGTTCTAGTTCAGTTCTAGTTCAGTTCTAGTTCAGTTCTAGTTCAGTTCTAGTTCAGTTCTAATTCAGTTCTAGTTCAGTTCTAGTTCAGTTCTAGTTCAGTTCTAGTTCAGTTCTAGTTCAATTCTATTGTGTACTAATAGTTTAGTTCGAGTTTCATTTCCGTATACTAACAGTACCTATTGTAGCGTGTCCCTACCGAAAAAGTCGAAATATTTTCATAACCCCCAAAACTAGACCATATAATTAAAATCTTTCAATTTTAAGCCCTACAAATTTAAACTAAACAAAAATATATATTAATAAACATTCGTTAATTAACCAATAATATAAATAATTAATCACCGCAAAAAGATTAATAAATACCACTAACAAAAAAATAAGAAACACGAAAAAACCCCATCATTAATTTGTTTCATGATTAATTACCTCATTTTAGTGGGGTGTCATTTTGGCAAAAACCCATTGAAGGTAACACTTCATTTCACATTAACTGACGGTGTGTTTCCTTTCAAAATATGTACATATTTAATAGAATTTATCATTAAGTGGCCTGACAGAAAAAACTGACTGAAATTAGATTCTAACGATGGTTGTCTGTCTATTTCCCAAAAAAAAAAAAAAAAAAAAAAAAAATAAAAAAGAAAGAACAAAATAGTATTTTTAGGCCACAAATTAATAAAAACGTATTGAAATAAAATTGATAATGTTTGTTTGCTAGACAAATTTATTGCCGTCATAAATCATATTCCCTTAACAAATTCAAAGAAATTTTTTATTAAAAATTTATTTATTTTAGCGTATTTTAAGTATTATTAATTTTTTTTTCCATTAAGAAAAAAATATTAATATAAAATATATTTTAACATTGAAATATGAATGCTAGCGAATGTCAACATTTTTTGATTAAGTGCTTTAAGTAGGTGTTTAATTATTTTTAAAAAATATATATAAATTATTTTAAACTTTAGAAAAAAATTAATAATAATATTTTTATATTGAAATATTTTAAAAATGATCAAAGCATTTAGAAAGGCACGCGCTTAATGGCGCACATAAAATTTGTTCCATTTCTTTACAATAAACTGACACCCACTTTTAAAAGGTTTGAGTCACTACATTATACAAATAGGATTGGAAATTTTAATGTAAAATTTTGAACTTTTAACCTTGAGTTTGTTCTCTCTTAGATTTTTTCCAACTTCATCAGTTTAAGTTTAGTTTAAGTTTTAATTAAGTTCTGTTTCAGTTTTAGTTCGGTTCTAGTGCTTATCTATTTCAGTTATAGTTCAGTTCTAGTTCTGTTCAAGTTCAGTTCTAGTTCGGTTCTAGTTCAGTTCTAGTTCAGTTCTAGTTCAGTTCTAGTTCAGTTCTAGTTCAGTTCTAGTTCAGTTCTAGTTCAGTTCTAGTTCAGTTCTAGTTCAGTTCTAGTTCTAGTTCAGTTCTAGTTCAGTTCTTGTTCAGTTCTAGTTCAGTTCTAGTTCAGTTCTAGTTCGGTTCTAGTTCAGTTCTAGTTCAGTTCTAGTTCAGTTCTAGTTCAGTTCTAGTTCAATTTTAGTTCAGTTCTAGTTCAGTTCTAGTTCAGTTCTAGTTCAGTTCTAGTTCAGTTTTAGTTCAGTTCTAGTTCAGTTCTAGTTCAGTTCTAGTTCAGTTCTAGTTCAGTTCTAGTTCAGTTCTAGTTCAGTTCTAATTCAGTTTTAGTACAATTTATGATATTTAGTCACAAGTGCTAAATTCAAATAAAAATGTGATATCTATATTCTGTTATAAACAAATATTTTTTTCTGTTTTTATATATAAATACCAGCTGTTAAATTATAAAACTTCGTTAAAAATTTTATTTATATCAATAAATTTTAAAAATGACATTTAGTCACAAAGTCATCGTAAAAATTTTATAGAAAAAATAAACAGTAATTATTTATTATTACTGCAGAATATAAATGTGATAGCAAAAAAAAACACACATATAAAATAAGAAAATAAAAAATTAATAATAATATACAATCATAAAATATTTCCAAACCCACCAGTTCTTATTCTACAATATAAATCGCTACATTAATCTAAATTTAAAAAGGTTCCATAAAAACATTTTTATTTAGACGATAAATTTTGCGGTTATCGATTGGTTGTTAAAAACCATTATTGATTGTGGCAATGTGACGGTAATTTTTAAAATACACACAACAAATAGATTTAAACAAACAGCAAAAAAACATAAAATAGTTTTTAAGACATTTATAAACAAAATAATATGTATTCATATAATTTATTTATTGACTTAATTTTTTATATGTTATTTATTTATGTTGTTAATGTGTATATAATAAAATTGCTTTTGAGGAAAAATAAGTTAATTGTTTATTTTTATTGAAAACTAGAAATGCGAGGGGGTAGTGCATAAGTAATAAATGTGTATTTAATTACTTTTTTATACCTTTAAATCTATTAACTATTTTAAATTTATAAATTGTACAAATATAACTCAATTGTACAAATAGAATTTTCAACACCTGCAACCTCATTAACTTTTGATCAAATAAGAAATTATTAAACTTATTTGTAAATTTCCTTTACTTAATTTTAACTTTTGCAAATGTCATATTAACTGTTGTCATGTTGACTTGTCAAATCACAATAGAAATATTTGCATACATTTAGTTTGTATTTATATAAATTCCATAAACGAAACTTACATAGTTATTCCTGACCTTAGTTACTGCGCATGTCACAAATAAGTCGTTATTTTTCGTTCATAAAATAGTACTTAAGCTTTATGTGACTTAAAATTTTAATTTTTTTGCGAATAATTTTTTGGACATGCGCAGTAAATCTATGCGCGTATGTTTCTATTTATAGTCAAAATAGTCGTCGCACGCTTGTGCAGTATTTTGTATTTATAGTAAAATTTAAATGTAAGGCGCATGGGAATTAGTTTGGATAACATTTGAATATATTGTGCAAAATATATGCTAAAATTAAAATGTCAGCAATATTATTTTGTACAGAGTTTTTGTATACTAAACGTAATTTTAAATAAATATTTCATGTACAAATGACGGTATTAAATTTGTTTATATAATATATTTTTAAGAAAGAACCACTTGTTGTGAATTTAGCTTTCATAGAAATTCCAAATAACTGAACTAAGTCTGAACTAAAACTGAACTTGTACTGAACCAGAACTGAACTATAACTGAACTACAACTGACCTAGAACTGAACTAAAACTGAACTAAAACTGAACAAAAACTGAACTAGAACTGAACTAGAACTGAACTAGAACTGAACTAGAACTGAACTAGAACTGAACTAGAACTGAACTAGAACTGAACTAGAACTGAACTAGAACTGAACTAGAACTGAACTAGAACTGAACTAGAACTGAACTAGAACTGAACTAGAATTGAATTAGAACTGAACTAGAACTGAAATATAACTGAACTAGAACAGAAATATAACTGAACTAGAACTGGACTAGAACTGAACTAGAACTGGTCATAATCTTGTTTATATTTCTGATTTTTCTCCATGAATACTTTTTCTAATATTTCCCTGGTATCGTTACTTCATATTTAAATTCATTCTAAATTTAATTTTAACCTCCCTCAACAATAATGAATATACATTTTTGTTTATTCATACGTTTTTTCAAGTTGTATGTCATAAAAATTTTTAATGCTAGTGCTAAAACAAAATATTGTTAATGATATGTCAAGTTTTAACAATTCAGGCATGTCAACAATGACGAAAGTCTCTTAAACATTTTTATTATCATTTTACTCAACACTAAGCATAAATTATCTAATAACAGCTGATGTCGCAGCTAATTAACAGCTTAGTTATAAATTACACCCAAAAAAAAAGCAAAAACTAATGTAAAGAAAATTAGTGCTCCCCCAAGTCAGTGACAGAACAGGGCATTTTAATAAGCATATCTAAACATGCTATTCCACAAAAATCTTTATAAATGATTTTAGTTTCTGACACTCTTGTAAAACTTGTACAAGTGAAACGTCATGTTATTGCGACATTTTAAGAGTATATTTTATATAAATTATATTACTCATGTTAAATGAATATCATGCATATGCATACATATATACTAGAGTATGTAAATATATAGTCAAGAACTACACTGAGAGAAAATTTAGGGTTTTTTTGTAAAAAAAAATATTTAGAAAAACACAATTCGAGACGAAACCTTAACAGCGGCATTAATGTCTGTTTTGTGAATTATCAAAAAGGGAACTTTCATAACTAGTGTAACTAGTGTCGTAACTAGTTCTATGTAAGTCTCTATACACCCAAGAAAATTTCTCAGTTTTATATTTAAAACATTATGTTCCTATTGTATCAAACAAATTTCAAATTAATATTTCTCTCTGCAATTATTTCTCTCAGTGTAACAACTAACTAAAATAGTGTATAATATTAATGTTTTACTATATGCACAGTAAAAAACATTAGTGTCAACATCACTCACAAACAAACTAAAAAAATTTACTGAAAATTTAATTTTTATATTTATTTCTTTTAATTTTTCTCATATTTTCATTTTAGTTTTATTTTTTTTTTTTTTTTTTTTTTTTGTAAATGTAAGATGAAACGCATATTTAAACTCAATCATGTGTTAAGTGACAAGTAAATGACACAACACTACTTAAAAAAATAATAATAATTTTGTAGGAGACACAAACATTAACAACGACAAGCAAAACAATTTTGTAGACGACAGCCAAGACAATCCAACAATAGGAGCAGACAGACGTTAAGAATAAATGAATTACTAAAGTAACCTACTCGTTGACATATCTGGTAAAATGTGTTGATGATTGTGGTTTGGTAGGAAAAATTATAAATTGTTTTTTTTTTTTTGGGTGCCCTATATTGGGTAACGTTTAGTGTTAAAATATCATCCTAAAAGTTACTGATCTGTGTTGCAAATGTCATCATAAATTGGATTTTATTTGATTAGTTCAAATAATCCTGTTCTTTCAAATTTAACAAAATCCTTACCATCGCCAAATAAATGAATTATATTCCAACTTTTAACAGTGCTCTGGTTGCCTTTTGTACATCCGTAATCCTACTGTACCAGCATCAGTTGTTGGAGTCTTGAGTTTTTCTATAATTTATTTTTAATTGTGGTAAGTTGGAGGGTTGAACGAACTATCACTACCATTAAGAATCTCAGATCTGAGCAATATTTAGAAAATACATCTGTCATATCAATTACCTGTATTTTACAGTGCCCTGGTATCCATAACAATCTTAATATCAACATCTTAACGTTTCTAGATATTTACTGCATCTAGTCACTAAATTCTTACTTCCGACCCCAACATGATATGTGATCGTTAAGACCTGCTGCTGAAAGAAACTTTACACTCCGGCTCCTATCACGGAATCAATGTTAGATCTGTTATAAAAAAGTACACACCCATGCATCGGTAATTCATATCCAATACACTCTTCCCTTCATGGGATCTCTAGGAAAGGGTCAATCCCTTGATCAATATGAGAATACATTGTAAACTAATATCTTAAGAAAATGATCACCCAAGCTGTGTGTTTTTATCTCGACAATCAAGGCATCAAGCAAATACACTTCTCCCTACTTTTCATCCCCATTAAGGGTTAATACCCTGAACAACTTGCAAACTAATATTCAAAGTACTTTTCTGTACAAACCATGTATTTTCTTTTCGATGATCATGGTAACAAATAAATTTCCTTCATCTGGGAATTGATAAACCAGATCTAATACACTCCTCCCCACTTGGAATCCATATTAAGGGTGGATTTCTCGAACAACATTAGCAATTAATGCAAACTAATATTCAAATTGTTTTTCTGTACAAATCATGGTAATAAACAAACTTCCATCATCTGGGAATTGCTAAACCAAATCCAATACACTCCTCCGTACTTAGGATTCATATTAAGAGTGGATTCCTTGAACAGGAATTATTGCAAACTAAAATTCAAAGTAATTTTATGAACGAACTATGTTCGTTCCAATTTGAAAATTGGAAAACCAGATCCTTCATATAGGAATTGGTAAACCAGATTGAATAAACTCCTCCAAACTTGGAAGGGTGTATTCCTTGAACATCCTTAGGAATTATTACAAACAAATATCCAAAGAACTTTTTCACCCAAACTGCGTATTTTATTCTCGACAATCATGGCAACAAACAAATTTATTTCATTTAGGAATTGATTAACCAGATCTATTACACTCATCCCCAATTGGAGTCCCTGTTAAGGGTTAATCCCTTGAACAACATTAACAATTATTGCAAACTAATATTCAAAGTACTTTTTTGTTCAAACCGTATATTTTATTCTCGACGATCATGGTAAAAAACAAATTTCTTTTATCTGAGAATTGGTAAACCAGATCCAATACACTCCTTCCAATTTGGAGACCCTGTAAAGGTTGAATTTTTCGAACAACGTTAGGAATTATTGCAAACTATGTACTTTTCTGCATTTTTATCATGGCAACAAGCAAATTTCCTTCATCTGGAAATCGGTAAACCAGATCCAATGCACTCCTCCCTATTTGGGATCCCTATTATGGGTTAATCCTTTGAAAAACATCAGCAATTATTGCAAACTAATATTCAAAGTATTTTTCTGCACAATAGCGATTATGGCTGCAAGCATATTTGTCTTCATTTGGGATTTGGTTGCACTCCTTCTAACTTGGAGTCCCTATAAATGGTGGATTTCTTGAACACCATTAGGAATTATTGCAAACTATTATTCAAAGAACTTTTCACCCAAATTGTGTAATTTCTTCTCGACGATCATGTAATTTCCTTCATCTAGAGATCCTGTTCGTAATTGTCGAGACAACAACGCATTGAAAGGAAGCGAGTAAATCGTACTAGAACCATAATTTTGTTAACGAGTATTGATGATTTAGGGGCTGAAATGGAAACAGACAGAGGTGATAGCAGAGGGACATAAAAGGAAACGGAAATCTGGTCTTTAAAACTGTAACGGTGATATTATACTAAACTCTAACTGAGATAAGATACTGAACTCTAACGAAGATAATATACTAAGCCTAACATTCAAAACGGCCAGGTAGAATTGAAAAAAAAAAAAAAAACACAATCCGGTAGAATTGAAGGCTACACACATTACACGTCAGATCCAGATACATCGCTAAGAATGGATATAGTGTAGTATGTTGGATCAGGTTAACCACAGTGAAAAACTTGCCCTATTTTCTCTGTCATTACAACTGCTAGAGTATTCATTAATGTGGTCACTCTGCATGCGTTTAGGTTATTCCATCTAAGCCTTTTTCAAGAAAAAATCTAAAGACCAACCTTCAGTAGATCCCAGCGCAATTATTACATACGTTTTGTTTGAGATATTTTAGGATTATATATCTGTCTAGACATTAATTTAGTAGTCTCTTCAGTGCAGAGACTCTGAAGACTAACCATCAGTAGATCCCAGCGTAATTATAACTGAAGTTGTGGTTGAGATATTTAATGATTACATCTTGCTAACTTATCTGCCTAGACATTAATGTTGTAGCCTTTGCAGTGCATACTTAGCACCAGACTATGATGATTGCATTACCCAGATTGCCCGGATTGCAAAGCCTTGACAGATCCTTCTTAAATTGTCTTACCTATAGAAATGTCAAAGTATAAGAACATAATGAGCCTCACCGATCTTTCTTCGAAAAGGAGAGTGAGAATGCTTATCCTTTATTCGAAAACAGCTGAAACAACTCCAGAAGTATTTTATTCGCTCGTTATGATACCTCTCACTCCAAGAGGGAATTTTAACTCTAAATATTCTAACAAAGTGCGAATGTCTTCACCTCTAACATTCGAATGCGTTCGGTATCTCTACACTTTAGGAGGAAATAATGAGTACATAAAGTTCGAATGAAACAAGGTGTACTATAAGTATTATCCATAACAGAGATCCATAAATAAGAAATATGAAGTATTATAGGCGTGTTAGAGATTATAGTAGTGTGAGGTTACAGTAGTCTACCGTTGTTTTCTAGAAACTGAGATCTCAACATAAAGTCAATGTTAATACCTATGTATATAGGGGAATTAGCAGTTATTTAATTAACGCAATTTAAATCTTGATATCTTGATCTTGTTGTAAGCAGAATCAGTTCACTGTTTAGAGTAAGAATCCTGCAAAAAATGGTGACAACGCCAAGCAAAATATTTCAATAGTAATGGTAAGGGTGTCTCAAAAAAGCCTTGATAAGCGAGGAAGAAGTAACTAGACGCAGTAAGAAGAAAAATAGCTGCAATCTTACTCCAAAGTAGCCAAGAAAAGACATCAAATTGATTTCTTTCATTTAAGGAAGAAAGTAAGAATCCTGCGGGAAATTGTAACAACACAAAGCGAAGATATAGGTTAGGGTGTCTCAAAAAAGCCTTGATAAACGAGGAAGAAGTAACTAAACACTGTGAGAAGAAAAAGAGCTGCAATCTTACACCAAAGTAGTCAAGAGAAGACATCAAATTGATTTCTTTCATTTAAGGAAGAAAAAAGTAAGAATCCTGCGGGAAATTGTAACAACACAAAGCGAGACAATTCGAAGGTATTGGTTAGGGTGTCTCAAAAGAAGCCTTGGTAAAGGAGAAAGATGTTACTAGTCGCTGTAAGAAGAAAAAGAGCAACAATCTTACACCAAAGTAGCCAAGAGAAGACATAAAATTGATTTCTTTCATTTAAGGAAGAAAATAAGAATCCTGCGGGAAATTGTATATATCGAAGGTATAGGTTAGGTTGTCTCAAAAGAAGCCCTGATAAAGGAGAAACATGTAAATAGACACTGTAAGAAGAAAAAGAGCAACAATCTTACACCAAAGTGGACAAGAGAAAACATCGAGTTGACTTCTTTCAGTTATATAGTAAATTATTGAATCGATCAAACTCTCAAAGACCATTTCAATAACCAAAATTAGTCCATTGCTAATATTTTGTTAAAAACCTGACACATTGACAACATTTGTGTCGAATTGTTTGCTATAATTAATTTTCATTTTCTTGACAATTGTCGTATGACTGTCTGTCTGTATCGCTAGGTTGTAGGCACTCTTAAACTCCCAATATATAAACATATGTCTCCACTAAGTGTTATTTAATTTACAGCCAAAGATCAAGTACTTAAATTATTACAATATTTACTTTTTGAAAAAACTAGACATCTACTTAAACGGATTTCCTTGAATTACAAACAATACAACAAGACACCCAACACGAAATGAACGACCAGCAAAAAAATGTATATATAACAACAAACAGAGGGAAACAAAATTAACAGCAAAGCAACTACAATAATAATGAAGGAAAATGTTGTAAAAACAAAAAAAAAAAAAAACCTAAGACCTAATAAGGCGTCAACCTTAAAGGAGTTGCTAACACATTTTTACATCACTTTGCACAAAATAAATGTCTCCCATGTGAGTGCTGACAGCATGTCACCTACAAATGTCATTTAGGAAAATGAACAAAAACGAAACAACGCGAATGAGCGAGTGTATGTCGCAAAAACAACAACAACAACAACGAAAAAATTAAATAATACAAAATAGTATATACAATATACAACTTACTACATATACTTACAATGTTGTTGTTATTGTTTTTGTTGGGCTGTCATTATAAAATAAAAAATATATATATTTAATAGCAATGACAACAGCAGCAGCAGCAATAGCAACAACAGCTACAACCAAGAACTTATTTGAACGTTCAAGATGTATGAGAAGAGATACAACTAGAGTTTTTAGTCAAAATGTAAATGTAACATAAAGAAAGTGTCAAAGTAAGCATTATAAAAATGACAGAAGGAAGCCATAAATATTAAACCAACAACTAAAGAAAAAATTACAAAAAATATACATACATGTAAACAAAAAAAAAAAAAAAAAAAAAAAAAACAATAAAGTAGCAAACATATACAGTAGTAGTGTAACACTACTACTACTACTTGACAGCAGCAGCAACATTGTCAACAAAAAAACTGACACACACGCTCTCTAACTCATTTACCACACAACTCACTCACTCATACTCAAATTGATAGTGTCAGACAACAAAATGTTGTAAGAGGAGATGAAGAGGTGGCATTGCTACATGACAGTAAAACATTATTACAGTAGGGGTTTGGTAATATAAACTTAAATCAACAACACCTTCATGTTGTCAACAGCATCATTACAATAGTAATCATTTTAATCATCACTTTTTGTAGCATTCGAAAAATTTGTAAAGATTATTTTATTAAAATATAAATTGTTTGCTTTAGTTAATGATGTAAGTGTGAAAAACAAATTCGACAAACAAAAGAATTAATGTCACTGAAGTCATGTTTTTGGGAAGTTTTTGTCTAAAGCAAAGTTATCTTTAAATTACTTTAATCTTCCTAATCTCTTACAACACTCTGCTGTATAAAAAAACAAGGAAAGAGCGGTTAATGGAAAATTTATCAAGTTTTAGTTCAGTTCTAGTTCAGTTTTAGTTCAATTCTAGTTCAGTTCTAGTTCAGTTCTAGTTCAGTTCTAGTTCAGTTCTAGTTCAGTTCTAGTTCAGTTCTAGTTCAGTTCTATTTCAGTTCTAGTTCAGTTCTAGTTCAGTTCTAGTTCAATTCTAGTTCAGTTCTAGTTCAGTTCTAGTTCAATTCTAGTTCAGTTCTAGTTCAATTCTAGTTCAGTTCTAGTTCAGTTCTAGTTCAGTTCTAGTTCATTTCTAGTTCAGTTCTAGCTCTAGTCTAGCTATGTTCTAAATTAGTTCTAGTTCAGGTTTTAGTATTTCATTTCAATATTGGCATTTTTATGACACAAGTATCGATAGTCTAGAATATAATTAAATAGTAATAAAAATTTTAATTGAGATCTCAAATAAGCTGACACCTGATTTTAATTCGATCGTCTAAAATAACTCTACTAGTTAATAGTAATCTTTTAAACAATTAATTATTTTCATAAAAAAAACTTTTTATTTCTTTTATATGCATATTTCACTTTAAATACCTGTACAATCAAAATAGAAAAAACAATTAATTATAACATATAATGGACTCTCATTAGATAACAAGTTGGCATTATATTAAAAAAAAATACCAGATCACTTAATTAGTTAAAGCAAATACTCGTACTATATAAATAAATATTTCATTTTATTTTCTTAATATCAGGAAAAAAAATAAAAGTCAATTTTATAAACATTTCAACTTGTGTGTTTTACTGTCAATTTCAATTTACGTTTCAAAAAAAGTGTACGGTTAAAAAAACAAATAAATTTTTTAATAAATGAGTACACGAGTATGTATAAATATGTGTATATCTTTGTATGAGGAAAAAATATTTCATCATAAAGATAAGAAACGCTACCGGTTGTTGGCGCAATAACAGCTGCTTGAGCTGTGCGGCAGTGTTGTGTTACTCACTGTCTTACTGTCAATTTGATTTAAAACCAATGTTAGTGATACTTCAAAATGACTAATGGCCAGTGATTATCATGAGATAACATTAAAAGTATATACACATATGAGATGACAACATAAACAACAACAGGAATATAAACGAAAGAGATGGATTGAAGTAAAAAGAATTGTATGTCGGTTTATATACAATATGATTCTACTTTACTTCGATAGCAATTATGCTGACATTTTCAGAAAATGAATCGAAAGCTTCTTATTTATCTAAAGAAATCTATCTTCCAGATGTCTTGAAGTCGGAATTCAACAATCAATAAGCTTATTGTGATAAAAATAGACCTAAAAGCCAACTCAATTGGAAGATCCGTATTATCCTAATACGAGTTTTGACTTCTGAATGTTCACGTAGCAAAATCATTATACTTAGATTCGATTTGTTTAGCATCTCGACAAGATACTTTTGATATTTACTTACTTGTTTCAAGATAATGCAGACATATTGGACTCATTAGATGGTCCGTTTTATCACAAGATAATGAGTTCTGACTCGAACTACTTGCTGGAGTTTGTCCATTTTCAACACGGTATCAAACTATCTACGACATCCGTGTAAACGGTACTCACATAGAATTGTATCCGGTACAAAAAAAAAGATTTTCATCTGATATCGTCTTAATTATCTTCTGACTATCTGTATACTTAGAATCTTAGACCCACTTTTTCGTATAAGTTAGAGCCATATGTATAGCAACGGATTTTTACGGGTATTTACTCTAATATTCAGTGTTTTAAACTTTCTGACATATTCTGCGTCTGGAATGAGATCGGACATGTCCGATGATTATGTTCAACATTCCAATATTTTCATTTTAAATTTTTTCAGTTCAACTTGCCCTCAACTCTGCGTTAAGATAAAATGCCTGTGGCTCGTGGTCTGGCTACAGACATTATGAGGCCCTTTAGAATTATAAAACACTTTGAATCATTCCATTTGAATGTTGACTATTGCATTTCGAAGCCCAACTTTGATAATCGCTTTAGCACCAGGAAACTACAAAGGAATTCCAAATTAGAACCCCAACCACCTCCAGGTGTAACGAGAGTTTACACTGATGGCTTTACACTGATGGTTTATGCATTGAAATTCTTGGTATTAAATCATTCTGCGATCAAATGTGTAGCGAACTATCTCATATCGGGGGATGTGCATATATATACCGACAGCAAAGCTGATAGGTTAAACAAAGAATGCCGGGTATCTTTAAATGAGATAGCGAGACATTCTAGGATAACGCCACGGTAAATGTCAGGGTGTCTGTATTGCTAATCAATAAGCCATAAAAGGTGCGATGATATCTCTCTTACGAACTGTAAAAAATTTTTCTTAACGAACTGTATAGGAAAGCCTGAATCAGGTAGTTTAGTGAAACCATTTCTCAGATTCCGATGTCTATCTGGCCCCTATATAATGCTCTCAGATCAAAACTGCTTATAGGCTTTCAAAGAGAGTAGATAAGGACGCTTGTATAGGTAATTGCAGTACACTGTGGAAATGATATCGCATCTACTTCGCTACTGCACTTCGTTCACTAAAAGTGGCGAACATCACTTCAAGTTCAGTTCTAGTTCAATACTAGTTCAGTTCTAGTTCAGTTCTAGTTCAGTTCTAGTTCAGTTATAGTTCAGTTCTAGTTCAGTTCTAGTTCAGTTCTAGTTCAGTTCTAGTTCAGTTCTAGATCAGTTCTAGTTCAGTTCTAGTTCAGTTCTAGTTCAGTTCTAGTTCAGTTCTAGTTCAGTTCTAGTTCAGTTCTAGTTCAGTTCTAGTTCAGTTCTAGTTCAGTTCTAGTTCAGTTCTAGTTCAGTTCTAGTTCAGTTCTAGTTCAGTTCTAGTTCAGTTCTAGTTCAGTTCTAGTTCAGTTCTAGTTCAGTTCTAGTTCAGTTCTAGTTCAGTTCTAGTTCAGTTCTAGTTCAGTTCTAGTTCAGTTCTAGTTCAGTTCTAGTTCAGTTCTAGTTCAGTTCTAGTTCAGTTCTAGTTCAGTTCTAGTTCAGTTCTAGTTCAGTTCTAGTTCAGTTCTAGTTCAGTTCTAGTTCAGTTCCAGTTCAGTTCTAGTTCAGTTCTAGTTCAGTTCTAGTTCAGTTCTAGTTCAGTTCTAGTTCAGTTCTAGTTCAGTTCTAGTTCAGTTCTAGTTCAGTTCTAGTTCAGTTCTAGTTCAGTTCTAGTTCAGTTCTAGTTCAGTTCTAGTTCAGTTCTAGTTCAGTTCTAGTTCAGTTCTAGTTCAGTTCTAGTTCAGTTCTAGTTCAGTTCTAGTTCAGTTCTAGTTCAGTTCTAGTTCAGTTCTAGTTCAGTTCTAGTTCAGTTCTAGTTCAGTTCTAGTTCAGTTCTAGTTCAGTTCTAGTTCAGTTCTAGTTCAGTTCTAGTTCAGTTCTAGTTCAGTTCTAGTTCAGTTCTAGTTCAGTTCTAGTTCAGTTCTAGTTCAGTTCTAGTTCAGTTCTAGTTCAGTTCTAGTTCAGTTCTTGTTCAGTTCTAGTTCAGTTCTAGTTCAGTTCTAGTTCAGTTCTAGTTCAGTTCTAGTTCAGTTCTAGTTCAGTTCTAGTTCAGTTCTAGTTCAGTTCTAGTTCAGTTCTAGTTCAGTTCTAGTTCTAGTTCAGTTCAGTTCTAGTTCAGTTCTAGTTCAGTTCTAGTTCAGTTCTAGTTCAGTTCTAGTTCAGTTCTAGTTCAGTTCTAGTTCAGTTCTAGTTCAGTTCTAGTTCAGTTCTAGTTCAGTTCTAGTTCAGTTCTAGTTCAGTTCTAGTTCAGTTCTAGTTCAGTTCTAGTTCAGTTCTAGTTCAGTTCTAGTTCAGTTCTTGTTCAGTTCTAGTTCAGTTCTGGTTCAGTTCTAGTTCAGTTCTAGTTCAGTTCTAGTTCAGTTCTAGTTAAGTTCTAGTTCAGTTCTAGTTCAGTTCTAGTTCAGTTCTAGTTCAGTTCTAGTTCAGTTCTTGTTCAGTTCTAGTTCAGTTTTGGTTCAGTTCTAGTTCAGTTCTAGTTCAGTTCTAGTTCAGTTCTAGTTCAGTTCTAGTTCAGTTCTAGTTCAGTTCTAGTTCAGTTCTAGTTCAGTTCTAGTTCAGTTCTTGTTCAGTTCTAGTTCAGTTCTAGTTCAGTTCTAGTTCAGTTCTAGTTCAGTTCTTGTTCAGTTCTGGTTCAGTTCTAGTTCAGTTCTGGTTAAGTTCTTGTTCAGTTCTAGTTCAGTTCTAGTTTAGCTTTAGTTCAGCTCTAGTAAAGTTCTAGTTCAGATCTAGTTCAGTTCTAGTTCAGTTCTAGTTCAGAGCTAGTTAAATTCTTGTTCAGTTCTAGGTTAGTGCTATAGGATCTAGTTTAGTTCTAGTGCAGATCCAGGTCAGCTGCAGTCCAGATTATTTAAGAATAAGTATAAAGTGAATTTAATTAAGGAAATGTAATTACTAAATTTTGTCTTGACTAAACCTCTTCGGTTAAAGTCCGACATTAATTATGGTTATATAATGACCTTAGAGTGTCATACTTTCGTTCAATATCATTTCTTTTCACAACCATTTCTCTACGCTTAAAGATTTATTATTTTTGTTTCATAAATTTTGAGGTTTCTATTCAACTTTCAATGTGTGTCTCTATGTATTGTCTTGTAGATCTTTAACGCTGTTGTTTTTATGTTAAGATGTCCCGTAAAAAGAGCCACTGGTATTGTTTTTTCTTCTCGTATTGAGATTTATAATGGATGTATGGAAGTTTGTTAAGTAGTGTTGCTTGTTTGATCATTAAGATCATCATCAGCAGGCGCAACAACGTCAATATAAAAGCAAAACAAAAGGATGAATTATTATGGTCCATTCCACTATCTTTGTTTTATTTTTGGTTTCGTCTACATAGAAAATAAAAAAAAAAGTAGAGAGTTACAAATTTTGCTTTAACAAAAGGAAGGCGTTTCATAACCAAAAAGAAACTCGCAGGAAAAAAAATAATTTAAATTTCATACATTTTTATATCATTTTGTTATTTATGGTTTTAGTTTTTTTTTTATTATTTTCAATTCAAGAGTGTCTTTTGTTTTTTTAGGAGTTAAAAAAAACAAAAATTAAAGGTTTTATTTTTATTTTATTTGAATATTTATGGTTGTATGTATGAATTTATCTGTTTAAGAGTTTATTGTTAATGTGGTGGCTTTTGGCGGCACACCTTGTAATTAGTTTTACTACTGTATGGTTGAGTGTGTGTTTTTTTTTTATTAGTAAAGGTATTTATGTATCTCTGTTGATTGGCCTCCTTGTTAGAGAGTTTCGCTACTACTTGTTGTCTTACAGCAACTGCTGTTGTTGTTAGTCACTGTTAGTGCATGCAACATAATGTGAACTAACTACCAACTACCTACCTACCACCAGCAAAGGCCACAACAAAAACAACAACAGCAGCAGCATTTTTACCAGCAGTCTCATAAATAAACTCGTCTCTATCATATCAGCTTTAAAAGTGCCATAACCTTATATCATTTGTACATATTAAAATGTTTTTTTTTTTCTCTCATACCAATCCATCCGTCCGTCCGTCCATCTATGTATATGAAAAATATACATAAATTTTCGTTTTATTTCTTTTGTTTTTTTATTATTATTATATTTTTCTGTGTTCTTCGTTAGATGCACATAAGAGATTGTAAAGTAAATTGGTAGAAATTATAAATGTATTTATGACTTAAGTGGCAATAAATTATTTTTGTTTCTTTTCTTGTTAACAGAAAAACACAATAAACTGCTATTGTTTTATATCTTTTTATGGTTTTTTTCTTTTCGAAATCGAAAATTTTAATTTATTTATGTTTTTTTTTTTGGATTCAGATAAATATGGCTGCTATAATCAAAAGTTTTGTAGTTATTTAATATTTTATTGCCTAAATATGTAAAATATGTTTTTAAATGGAAAAAAAGCTTTTTTGGGGGGTTGTTGGCAGGTTGATGAATACTTAAATTTATAATAGGTAAGAGCACATGTTGGAATGAAAAATATAGTTTTCTTAATGGGATTTATGTTTGACATAAAAGGAAATTAAATAGTTTTAAAATAACAAGTAGTTTCTTTATGTATCTTTGAACTAGTCACGGTTTTAGGTAATGAATATAAAGAAAATTTAAATTAAACAACAAATGAAGTAAAGTAATCCTCTCAGATGTCTACAAAATAAATACATATGAACTAGAACTGAACTAGAACTGAACTAGAACTGAACTAGAACTGAACTAGAACTGAACTAGAACTGAACTAGAACTGAACTAGAACTGAACTAGAACTGAACTAGAACTGAACTAGAACTGAACTAGAACTGAACTAGAACTGAACTAGAACTGAACTAGAACTGAACTAGAACTGAACTAAAACTGAACTAGATTTCCTTTACATTTATTTGAAAGCTAATACGGTCTTTTTCTACGAAAACGCAGGCAGTCATTACTTTACTGTTTCAATGTAATCGAAAGAGTAATACTTTAAAAACATCAGCTAAAAGCTTTATTGCCATTTATTAATTTACTTTAGATTTCAGTGTGTCTAATTGTAATATCTAACTAGGTTTGTATTATTACCCTTAAGCTGGTGTAGAGATTCATATATTCGAACATACCCATGTAGTTAACATTATTAAATATATTTTGTTTATTAAAACAATGCCCACAACTGTCTCACATTGATTATGATATGTAAAGCAAATTTATATCATTTATGTCACAATATTTAAACATTTAACGAACAAATTGTATTTATCACTGTCACTGCCCCTGAAATTTTCAATATCTAAATTAAGTGTACAAATGTATCATAAATTCGCTGAAAGTTCTTCAAAATCAACTAAATAACTAAGTAAATCAATAATACTTAAAAATAAAACTAATAAATATAACAAATATTATATTTAAGTTCTTTAAAAGCACTCACTCATTCATACCATCATCTATCATAATGTTTAAGAACTTAAATGCGATAGTAAATATATTAAAGAGACTAAAATACTTCTATTATATAGACAAAAGTCAACAAATACTTTAAAGCCCCTACTAAAGTACGCTAAAATAAATAATAACAAATGTCAGAATGAAATTAAATGAAACAACAAAATTTAGCACAAGTATTTACAATAAAATTAAGTTAAACTAATAAATATGATCACAAAGATAAAATCATTAAAATATATATTTCGGATAATTTTATGGAGTGATCTATAAATTCTAAAACAACCAGTTTAAACTGACTTCAGTTAAAAAATTACGCAATCTAAAAAAATTTCCTTCGGTTTCTTTTTAAGCGGATACCGAGCGTCTGAATAAAAACTGAAATGAAAATTGTTTTAAATTATTGTTTTTGTTATTTGTTAAAACATGTTTTACTCACGTGAATATTCAAGTTTAGGAAGTCTTAATGCTTAATTTTGCTGACATTGTCAAGATTTCTTTACCTTCATCTCACTAAATTTAGAGCAATCAGTTTATTTTCAAATTTAGGTAGTTGTTGTCTTACAATAACATTTGTATTCTCCCAACTCTAGAGAGATACCTTCAGTATTTATCTTCAACATTGTCACGATTTTTGGGTAAACAACATTTTCTTCATTTAGCACGCTACAGTTAAGACGATATACTATTTCAGGCGATTAACTTCTAACAAATTTTCATTCAGAACTGAACTAGAACTGAACCAGAACTGAAGTTGAACTAAACTAAACTAGAACTGAACTAAAACTGAACAAAAACTGAACCAAAACTGAACTAGAACTGAACTAGAACTGAACTAGAACTGAACTAGAACTGAACTAGAACTGAACTAGAACTGAACTAGAACTGAACTAGAACTGAAGGTGGTTATGAGGCGACTAGGAGGTGTGCTTTAAGATGATGTCAAAAGCACATACTGTATTAGATATAGATCGGTTCTAGTTCAGTTTTAGTTCAGTTCTAGTTTAGTTCTGGTTCTAGTTCAGTTCTAGTTCAGTTCTATTTCAGTTCTAGTTCAGTTCCAGTTCAGTTCTAGTTCAGTTCTAGTTCAGTTCTAGTTCAGTTCTAGTTCAGTTCTAGTTCAGTTCTAGTTCAGTTCCAGTTCAGTTCTAGTTCAGTTCTAGTTCAGTTCTAGTTCAGTTCTAGTTCAGTTCTAGTTCAGTTCTAGTTCAGTTCTAGTTCAGTTCTAGTTCAGTTCTAGTTCAGTTCTAGTTCAGTTCTAGTTCAGTTCTAGTTCAGTTCTAGTTCAGTTCTAGTTCAGTTCTAGTTCAGTTCTAGTTCAGTTCTAGTTCAGTTCTAGTTCAGTTCTAGTTCAGTTATAGTTCAGTTCTAGTTCAGTTCTAGTTCAGTTCTAGTTCAGTTCTAGTTCAGTTCTAGTTCAGTTCTAGTTCAGTTCTAGTTCAGTTCTAGTTCAGTTCTAGTTCAGTTCTAGTTCAGTTCTAGTTCAGTTCTAGTTCAGTTCTAGTTCAGTTCTAGTTCAGTTCTAGTTCAGTTCTAGTTCAGTTCTAGTTCAGTTCTAGTTCAGTTCTAGTTCAGTTCTAGTTCAGTTCTAGTTCAGTTCTAGTTCAGTTCTAGTTCAGTTCTAGTTCAGTTCTAGTTCAGTTCTAGTTCAGTTCTAGTTCAGTTCTAGTTCAGTTCTATTTCAGTTCTAGTTCAGTTTTAGTTCAGTTCAAGTTCAGTTCTAGTTCAGTTCTAGTTCAGTTCTAGTTCAGTTCTAGTTCAGTTCTAGTTCAGTTCTAGTTCAGTTCTAGTTCAGTTCTAGTTTAGTTCTAGTTCAGTTCTAGTTCAGTTCTAGTTCAGTTCTAGTTCAGTTCTAGTTCAGTTCTAGTTCAGTTCTAGTTCAGTTCTAGTTCAGTTCTAGTTCAGTTCTAGTTCAGTTCTAGTTCAGTTCTAGTTCAGTTCTAGTTCAGTTCTAGTTCAGTTCTAGTTCAGTTCTAGTTCAGTTCTAGTTCAGTTCTAGTTCAGTTCTAGTTCAGTTCTAGTTCAGTTCTAGTTCAGTTCTAGTTCAGTTCTAGTTCAGTTCTAGTTCAGTTCTAGTTCAGTTCTAGTTCAGTTCTAGTTCAGTTTTGGTTCAGTTTTTGTTCAGTTTTAGTTCAGTTCTAGTTTAGTTTAGTTCAACTTCAGTTCTGGTTCAGTTCTAGTTCAGTTCTGAATGAAAATTTGTTAGAAGTTAATCGCCTGAAATAGTATATCGTCTTAACTGTAGCGTGCTAAATGAAGAAAATGTTGTTTACCCAAAAATCGTGACAATGTTGAAGATAAATACTGAAGGTATCTCTCTAGAGTTGGGAGAATACAAATGTTATTGTAAGACAACAACTACCTAAATTTGAAAATAAACTGATTGCTCTAAATTTAGTGAGATGAAGGTAAAGAAATCTTGACAATGTCAGCAAAATTAAGCATTAAGACTTCCTAAACTTGAATATTCACGTGAGTAAAACATGTTTTAACAAATAACAAAAACAATAATTTAAAACAATTTTCATTTCAGTTTTTATTCAGACGCTCGGTATCCGCTTAAAAAGAAACCGAAGGAAATTTTTTTAGATTGCGTAATTTTTTAACTGAAGTCAGTTTAAACTGGTTGTTTTAGAATTTATAGATCACTCCATAAAATTATCCGAAATATATATTTTAATGATTTTATCTTTGTGATCATATTTATTAGTTTAACTTAATTTTATTGTAAATACTTGTGCTAAATTTTGTTGTTTCATTTAATTTCATTCTGACATTTGTTATTATTTATTTTAGCGTACTTTAGTAGGGGCTTTAAAGTATTTGTTGACTTTTGTCTATATAATAGAAGTATTTTAGTCTCTTTAATATATTTACTATCGCATTTAAGTTCTTAAACATTATGATAGATGATGGTATGAATGAGTGAGTGCTTTTAAAGAACTTAAATATAATATTGTTATATTTATTAGTTTATTTTTAAGTATTATTGATTTACTTAGTATTTAGTTGATTTTGAAGAACTTTCAGCGAATTTATGATACATTTGTACACTTAATTTAGATATTGAAAATTTCAGGGCAGTGACAGTGATAAATACAATTTGTTCGTTAAATGTTTAAATATTGTGACATAAATGATATAAATTTGCTTTACATATCATAATCAATGTGAGACAGTTGTGGGCATTGTTTTAATAAACAAAATATATTTAATAATGTTAACTACATGGGTATGTTCGAATATATGAATCTCTACACCAGCTTAAGGGTAATAATACAAACCTAGTTAGATATTACAATTAGACACACTGAAATCTAAAGTAAATTAATAAATGGCAATAAAGCTTTTAGCTGATGTTTTTAAAGTATTACTCTTTCGATTACATTGAAACAGTAAAGTAATGACTGCCTGCGTTTTCGTAGAAAAAGACCGTATTAGCTTTCAAATAAATGTAAAGGAAATCTAGTTCAGTTTTAGTTCAGTTCTAGTTCAGTTCTAGTTCAGTTCTAGTTCAGTTCTAGTTCAGTTCTAGTTCAGTTCTAGTTCAGTTCTAGTTCAGTTCTAGTTCAGTTCTACATCAGTTCTAGTTCAGTTCAGTTCTAGTTCAGTTCTAGTTCAGTTCTAGTTCAGTTCTAGTTCAGTTCTAGTTCAGTTCTAGTTCAGTTCTAGTTCAGTTCTAGTTCAGTTCTAGTTCAGTTCTAGTTCAGTTCTAGTTCAGTTCTAGTTCAGTTCTAGTTCAGTTCTAGTTCAGTTCTAGTTCAGTTCTAGTTCAGTTCTAGTTCAGTTCTAGTTCAGTTCTAGTTCAGTTCTAGTTCAGTTCTAGTTCAGTTCTAGTTCAGTTCTAGTTCAGTTCTAGTTCAGTTCTAGTTCAGTTCTAGTTCAGTTCTAGTTCAGTTCTAGTTCACTTCTAGTTCAGTTCTAGTTCAGTTCTAGTTCAGTTCTAGTTCAGTTCTAGTTCAGTTCTAGTTCAGTTCTAGTTCAGTTCTAGTTCAGTTCTAGTTCAGTTCTAGTTCAGTTCTTGTTCAGTTCTAGTTCAGTTTTAGTTCAGTTCTAGTTCAGTTCTAGTTCAGTCTAGTTCAGTTTCTAGTTCAGTTCTAGTTCAGTTCTAGTTCAGTTCTAGTTAAGTTCTAGTTTGTTCAGTTCAGTTCTAGTTCAGTTCTAGTTCAGTTCTAGTTCAGTTCTAGTTCAGTTCTAGTTCAGTTCTAGTTCAGTTCTAGTTCAGTTCTAGTTCAGTTCTAGTTCAGTTCTAGTTCAGTTCTAGTTCAGTTCTAGTTCAGTTCTAGTTCAGTTCTAGTTCAGTTCTAGTTCAGTTCTAGTTCAGTTCTAGTTCAGTTCTAGTTCAGTTCTAGTTCAGTTCTAGTTCAGTTCTAGTTCAGTTCTAGTTCAGTTCTAGTTCAGTTCTAGTTCAGTTCTAGTTCAGTTCTAGTTCAGTTCTAGTTCAGTTCTAGTTCAGTTCTAGTTCAGTTCTAGTTCAGTTCTAGTTCAGTTCTAGTTCTGGGCTTGTCATAAGAGGGATGTCCATTTTATTAGGTTCCAAATTCACTACATCTGAAGTCATTCTCAGTAAGTAATTTTTATGTTCCTTTTTAAAGTTTTTACAAAGTGAAATTTTATTATTATAGATTATACCTTAAATTAAAAAAAAAAAATTGGATTATTTTAACTTCTTTGGACGGCAATAAACATCACATTCACAGAAGTTAAAACAAATTTGCTTAGTGCTACTTTTGATGCACTTTCTGATACTTTCTGGACAGATGCCTATCACTACATAGAATTATCGATCTAATGTTGGGGAGTATAAGATCTATTTCATCTATATAAGACATTTTTAATGATTGACGTGACAGTTACTCTTTTAAATACTACATGAATCACTTAGTTTACCTTATTTAAATACTTATATTTCTTTAAATTTCCTAAAAAATCATTTTGATTCTCCCAAACAAACTTTGAACCTTTACTAATACAAATACTAATTCTTCAAAAGCTACCGTCAAGCTTATGCTGTCAATGATTAAATATGAAGGAAAGAAAAAAAAAACATTTGCACAAAATGTAAACAATGTCATTAATAATAAAAAATCCAACTGACAATTGAATGTATTTATAGCAAAAAATAAAATTGACTTTTTTTTTGTATAAAAATAAATAAATATAAATTATGATTGTTGCAATTATTAGTAGCGATGGCATCGTTGTTTTGCTTTATATATTTGTTTTAAGGTTATCTTGAAATATATAAATCAGTTAAGTGGCAAACTGACACATCATTTTTATGAGCTGTCACGATAGACAGATATGAATGGTTTTGTAAGTACAATTTAAGTGAAGAAAAGAATACAAAACAAAATGTTATATATATATAATTATATATATATATATATATATATATATTATATATATATATATATATATTATATATATATATATATATATATAATATATATATATATATATATATATATATATATATATTATAAGTGGCAGACAAGCGAAAATAACTGTTGGAAGTGCAGTAGGTTTATAAATAAGTTTTAAGAGTGGGTAACTGAAATTATGTACTTTTGATTTGAAATAATTTCCAGCAATGTGGGTCAATAATTGGGGGGTTTTGAAATATTTTGCAAACATATATTTTAAAGTAGGTAGACATCTGTTGTTTAGTGAATTAAAAAAAAAAAACGTATATTTTAGTGACATTTCCTGTCTGTTATGCCATAAACTTGTCATATTTAATTAACTGTCTTACTTACGATCCTAAGAAAATAATTCAATTATTATCAAAAGAAACAAGTATGAATGTATAGTCGGGCGTAGCCGACTATATGATACCCTACACCAGTCTGTATGTATGTTAAAAATGGGGATTATTTAAAAAAATAAAGCATTTGGTTTGTTTTTAACTTTATTTCGGAATATTTTTACTTTTTTTTGCCAAAAAAAAGAGATTTTTTTAAGATGGCTCAAAAGGGAGTAGGGCAAAATATAGCCCTATCCTTAAAAATGTTGGTAGGGAGAGTTAAATCTTCTTCAATATTATTTATGTAGAATTTAAAAGTGTTATTAGTGTTTTTAAGTGAAGTTTGACCTTTAAGTCATTTTCTGAAGGGGAGTTTGTATGGGAGATAGGGTCAAATGAAGCCCGATCATTACAAAAATCGGTAGTGTCATTTAAAGTTCTATAAAACTAAGTTTTGTCGACTTTTGTTAACATAAAAGATCATTTAAATTAATTATAATCCAAAAGGCCCTATTTGGGGGGTACGGTTGTATGGGGGCTAGTCGAAATAATGGACCGTTTTTAACTATTTTCAATAGGCTTCGTCCTTGGGCCAAAAGACGAGTGTGTGCCAAATTTCATCCAATTATCTTGAAAATTTCGGCCTGTACCTTGAGCACAAGGTTTACAAGGACAGCCAGCCAGACGGACGGACAGACGGACATAGCTTAATCGACTCAGAAAATGATTCTAAGCCAATTGGTATACTTTAAGGTGTATGTTACAAACATCAGCAAAAACCCAATATATCCTCTCCACTAAAGTGGTGTAGGGTATAAATATTTTTACGTTTTATTCTATAAATTGTCTATAATTTCTCATTTGAAATTTGATCGGTAGTTAATTTTTTTTTTGTTTCTTTCATTAAATGAAAAGTAATACATCTGTATAAATTATTTGCTTATAATTAATATTAACTGGATTATAAATATTTTTCCATTATTTCCTTTACAACTTTATATAAATAATCAGCAACATTTCATCTTACTTTTAAGAGTGGTGTAATAAATTAAATTTCATTAAAAAACAAATTATAAAAAAATTAAAAATTAAACACGGAGCTACTACTTCTACTGATGATTTGGTCGGTTGGCTAGTTGGTTGGTCTGGTTGGCTGCTGCTTGGTTTTGCTTTTATCTGCTGCTGTTATTGTCTATTTGGTTAACAGTTCTGCCATTTGTCCGCATAACTGGCTGGTTGTTTGTTCGTTCGTTGGCTGCCTCTTTGGCTGTTTGCTGGTCCGTCTGTCCGTTTTTAAAAGAATATATCAGCTGCGCTAAAGTAAACCAAGGAAGCGAGAAGATAAATATGACATGTTCAACAATTAAAAGCTGAAAATAAACAGAAGTTCGTACCAGTAAAATAAAAAAAAGAAAATAAATATTATTTATACTTGTAAATATGACATGCTGTATGAAATACTTGTATTTATTCTTAAATAAATTTATTGCTTTTTTTTGTGTATATTTTTTTCTCTGTCGTAAAAAGTTTGTTAAAGTTAAATACCCTACACTAGGTTTATTCTACAGCTATAAATCTAATGATTCAGTAAACGTAACTGAATCTTTTCATATAATGTGTCAATTATTTCATTCGTTAGTGGGCAGCTTTTTCGAGTAGTCTCGTTCAAGCGGTTCTTTTTTAAAGTCAAATCATCAGAGCTAAACATTTATTATCAAAGTTCGAAAGCAACTGAAGCCAATATTCACTGATTGTTATTTTCAGGTAACAGCCAGTGTTGTCATTTTCTATTGACGTGTAACAAAACCATCTCGTCTGCCAAAGTCCAGATAAGTTTCGTCATATCTGAATAAAAGTAAAGTCTTGAATTAATAAACTCTATCACTGCTAGTGGATTTGTTTGATATTAATTTCTCAATTCAATTCATTTAAACTTATTTTTAATGTATTTCTAAAACTATTCTGATCATAGGGTCACAAATATCTGAACCATCAATGCATCATTTTATGATTAACTGTGCACTAACTGAAGCTGGCCCACTTTACAACACTCCCCCCCAGGGGCATATTTCTATGACGATAGATCACATCTTGGTGTATTCCAATCCCGGGGTAAAGATCAGCTGGTTTGGGATCTACATGGTGGCTGCAAAATTAGCGGGAAAGGGCACTTAGTTTGGCTATCATTTCAACTTTATGTGATCAACTGTGCACCCCCAGGGGTAATTTCACGATAAAAGATCCCATGTTGGTGTATTACAATCTATGCCTATGCTAATAGATCACATCTTGGTGTATTCCAATTCTGGGCTGAAGATCATCTGGTTGAGGTTCCCTTGGGATCCACATAGTTGCAGCGGTTTAAGCCCAAATTAGCATGAAAGAACACTTAGTTTGGCTATCATTTCTTTTTTTATTATCACTTGTACACATACTAAAACTGGATCTCTTCTTATCCCCAGGAACATGTGTCCATGATGAAAGATACCATGTTGATGTATTATAATCTTGAAATGAAGATCAGTTGATTAAAATTCCTTCGGAATCTAAGTAATGACTATGGTTGGTGGCTAAAACATTGCACTAAAGATCATTTGGTTGAGATTCCTTCGGAATCTAAGAAAGTTTAACTGCATGTAAGCTGGCCTCAGGTGTAGCCTTTATTAAGACGGGAATCAACTTTTTCCAGTTCTTGCGTGTTAAACAGTATTTTAGATATTAGAGAGAGATAGATTCTACTTGCAGGTATGCTGTCAGTTCGAATTTTTGCTCTATATATTTACGGAAATATAGTAATTATTATCCAAACTTGATACATGACGAAGTTCAGCAGCATTTAGCCTAACTTTCGAACTAATGGTCACTTGACCTCAAGATCCGCTTGATCCGCACTTGTATATTGAATATGCATGTCATTCAGAATAGTTACGCATTCCAATATTGAGCTATATTGTTAAAAGACATTCGTCATGTGTCAAACAGTATTTTCGATATTAGAGAGAGAGATCTACTTGCAGTTATGCTGTCAGTTGAAATTTTCGGAAAGAAGTAAAGCGAAGCAATTGCATATATTTATGGAAATATAGTAATTATTATTAAAACTTGATGCATGACCAGAGTTCCAAGTTCCAGAAGAGTTTAGCATAACAAGCAAATTAATGAACCTCAAGATCCGCTGGTAGTCAGTTCAGCTGCACAAATAGATAGCGAGGTGATGTCCTCCAAAAGACAGGGGATGTCACATGTTTGATTATAACATACGTTGGGAGCCAGAGATGACATAATACCTGGCAATCCCTGGTAGACAAGAATGTTTCAAATGCTTCTCTCTTAGATCAACTTGTTGTAGTGCTCAACAATTTCGTTACATTTCTCCAAAGAAAAAAATGTATATATATTTAAACAATATTTAATATTAATATTACATACTTAATGTTAAGATATTTTATGATAATAATTATTATAAATATTAATACATTGTTTACTCAAGAATTTTACAGCACTTTGTTATTTATTTAAATTTTGTTATTGGTGTGTTGTTTTCTTATTTGTACATCATCTTCATTTATAATTGTGTTGAAATTTGTTTTAAAATTTATTTAATTTGTTGTTTTTTTTTCATATTATTTATCATTTAATAGTTGAGTATTAACACTAAATGTCGACGACAAGAGCGACAATAAAAAAAATACTAGTAAAACAATATGATGAAAATGAATTGTTTCATGAAATTGAAATAATTCTTATGGTAGATACAAATACACACACGCATATCATAGTAAAGGGTAAACCACAAAAAAGAAGTTTTACACAATCGACATTTATTTGGAATGAATTATCTCTGTCTCAATGAAGAAGACTATAACACGATTTTAACCAAAATCTCTCTTTTTTGCCCCACCCTATCTGTATGTTCATTGTTAATAGCAAACAAAATGTGAGTTATGCTACAATTTAAATTGTGATGATATGTACGTATGTATGTATGTTTGCTATTGTAACTATGTATTCTCGTTATCTTTAAATCACAATTTCGTTTTGCTGTTGTTTTAATTACAAGTTGTTGTGAACACAATTTGTAATGTTACACAGGATGAAAATGTCAGCGATAATTTAATAATGTTTGTAAATTTCTTAAAAGGGGGAGCAAATTTCAATTATTATTGTTGTTGATTGTGGCAATGAAGATGAAGAATTTTAAATTTAATTTATATATAACTTTAACAACAGATACTAGTTTTATTATAATTTTCTCAATAAACTATTACAGCTATTGTACTTTATATCAACTTTATAGGGTGTAAAAAAGTCTAACTAACAAAGAAACTAACACATATGCAGTCAAAGTTTAAATACATGAATTTCAATAGCTTTACCAAATGGATGGTGGGTAATTCAGGCTACGATACATGCAAACGTGGGTCCAAATTTACAGTGCCTTCTGTCTTTTGCATACTCCTTTTGGAGTGTCACTGAAATGGTCTATGTTCGAGTCTGAGGCTACTCGCCTTCGGGAAATCGTAAGCTATACTTCGTCTACATGTACAAATATAAGTACGATGTTTGAATTTCTCACAATCCTATTTAAGGAAGTCCGGCATAACTAGACTAGTCGTAATGTGGAGTATAAACCTTTCAGGGACTTAATAGTAGCTTGACTGTTGGTAAAAATCAGATATCCTGATTTGTTCGATATCTTATGATACCAGAGTAGGTTTGTCGAACTCGTCAGCGATAACTCGTCTTAAACGAGTACGAGGTTTGAATATCTCACCATGATATTTAAGACATTCGGCATTCCTGGACTAGTCGTGATGTAGAGTAGTCGTGGCGTAGATTGAAGCACTATCGTTACAGATTCTGAAAGTTAACGTGAGTTTGAGCAGATAATAGGATCTAATTCGTCCTTTCATCATGAACGTAGTCTCTGTAATCAAGAGTAAAAACAGACGTCACTATAGTGACCTTTTTTAACAAGAGCGAAGGCAGACGTCATTTCAAAATCCCCAAAAAATCCAGACAATTTAAGTAGCAGCTTAAGCAAAAAAAAGTTTATTGTCATCTATCAACTCCAATGGACTAACTTCTATGATAATCTCACGTTAAACTGTGAAAGCTAGAAACTAAAGGAATGAGATGATCTACCCTGTTCTATATTCCAGTCTAAATACTATACCATAAACTTTCCAGACTGTAGACATTTCTATAGTCCAGACTATATACTGTTCTACAGACTATAGACTGTTCTATAGTCCAGACTATAGACTGTTCTAAAGTCCAGACTATAGACTGAAAGTCCAGACTAAAGACTGTTCTATAGTCCAGGCTATAGGCTATTCTATATTCCAGACTATAGACTGTTCTATAGTCCAGACTATAGACTGTTTTATAGTCCAGACTATATACTGTTCTATAGTCCAGACTATAGACTGTTCTATAGTCCAGACTATAGACTGTTCTATAGTCCAGACTATAGACTGTTCTATAGTCCAGACTATAGACTGTTCTATAGTCCAGACTATAGACTGTTCTATAGTCCAGACTATAGACTGTTCTATAGTCCAGACTATATTCTGTTCTATAGTTCAGACTATAGACTATTCTATAGTCCAGACTATAGACTGTTCTATAGTCCAGACTATAGACTGTTCTATAGTCCAGACTAAAGACTGTTCTATAGTCCAGACTATAGACTGTTCTATAGTCCAGACTATAGACTGTTCTATAGTCCAGACTATAGACTGTTCTATAGTCCAGACTATAGACTGATCTATAGTCCAGACTATAGACTGATCTATAGTCCAGACTATAGACTGTTCTATAGTCCAGACCATAGACTGTCCTATAGTCCAGACCATAGACTGTTCTATAGTCCAGACTATAGACTGTTCTATAGCCCAGACTATGGAATGTTCTATAGCCCAGACTATAGACTGTTCTATAGTCCAGACTATAGACTGTTTTATATTCCAGGCTATAGATTGTTCTATAGTCCAGACTATAAACTGTCCAGACTATAGAATGTTCTATAGTCCATACTATAGACTGTTCTATAGTCCAGACTATAATCTGTTCTATAGTCCAGACTATAGTCTGTTCTATAGTCCAGACTATAGACTGTTCTATAGTCTAGATTATAAACTGTTCTATAGTCCAGACTATAGACTGTTCTATAGTCCAGACTATAGACTGTTCTATAGTCCAGACTATAGACTGTTCTATAGTCCAGACCATGGACTGTTCTATAGTCCAGACTATAGACTGTTCTATAGCCCAGACTATGGAATGTTCTATAGCCCAGACTATAGACTGTTCTATAGTCCAGACTATAAACTGTTTTATATTCCAGGCTATAGACTGTTCTATATTCCAGACTATAAACTGTCCAGACTATAGAATGTTCTATAGTCCAGACTATAGACTGTTCTATAGTCCATACTATAGGCTATTTTATAGTCCATTCTATTCTACATTCAAGACTATAAACTGTATTGCAGATTGTAAACTGTTCGACAGTTTAGACAATAAAATGTTCTTAAGTCTAGACTATTGACTGTATTCAAGTGTGACAAGCCATATAATGTTTTGATGGGCTACAGTTCTAAGGAGCTCTGAAGAGAATACCTTCTTTTGGGATTAACGAGACTGCGGAATCAGAAACTGTGATTTAAATTGATTGATTTTTGAAAGAAATTATCATCTAGATAGAGATAATAAATTTGGCAAAATTACATTCCCCTTAAAAAAGTATGGACAACAATAACTTTCTAAACTTTTTAATCCTTTAAACTATCATTGCTGTTAATTTCCGGTACATGTGCATTAGATAGATATTTGACAAGAATTTAAAATATTTTAAATTAACCCTTTTTCAAAAAAGGGAGAAAAATTAAACTCTAAACAAGTGTGTACTTACCCCGATAGGAAATGCACACGCTCAAACGCACTCTTACTCTCGTTTCGGTAAAAGTACTATTGTATTGAATATTGTATATTATCACACAGATATCAAAGAAACGTCAAAGTATAACACTTAATAACAGTTTAAGCCTTTGAGTAGCTGTCAATCGTTAAAAAAATATATATAATACTAAATGTGTCTGTTTATTGTCATGACATTTAACTTCCATAAATCTTGGCATCAATATATAAAAACGATTTTTTTTATATTTTTTTTTTCAAACTAAATGTCTAAACGTAGCCAACGAAAAAAAAAACAATTTTGACAGAAAAATTAACGACAGACAGCAAGGGATTTGACGTTCATATAAAACTTTATGGAAGACTACTAAATTTAGAGCGTACACTTACATATATGAGAGAGAATTAAAAACGTCAAAAACCATTTTAAGCTGTTTTTGCCATCAAACATAAAATGCCGACAACAAAATGCTTTGAAGTTTAAAATTGTTTTCATAGCAATCGGTATTTGTAGTCATACATCGTAGCTAACGGCGGCGGCCTGTTAATGGTGGTAACTTCGCGCTGTCATTGCTAATAGCTATTTGACGTTTTGGTCATTTTGGCACGTTAAATGAAAAAAATAAAATGAAATGTGCAGAAAATGAAACATAAACGATATACTACGTAGAAATTGAAAACCCCTTTATAATTTCCTTTATTTTCATAAAGCTTAAGCTTTTGACAGTTTTATAAGCCGTTGGTAAAAAAATATAATAATAATTTTAAATTAAATGAAAGAATAACTTCAGAACTTGTAGCATAATGATGATATTTATGCTTTCAAAACTTATTATATATATCTTTAACTTTTTATGTTTTTCTTTACATTTTATACCTTCTTTTTCTTTTATATTGAAAATTGTTTATAAATATTGATTAAAAATGACGTTGTGCTTGTCAAAATATGATATATGACCAAAAGCACACAAAAAAAAAAAAACAACACAAATTATGAAAAATATCATATTCACTAAAAACGTTCAAAACAAAAAGTGAAAAGAAAAATGAAAAAAAAATCGTTAATGAAAAAAAACGCTTAAAATGACAACACAATGTACAAAGATGGCGACTTAATGACTTATGAAAAATAAGTTGAAAATAAATAATAATCATAAGTAATGTAGACACACAAAAAAAAAAAGGAGCATAACTCATAGTGAAAAATTTGTACATATTTTATTTATTTTTCGTTTTTTTTTTCTTTACGAAAAAATATGAAAAACGAGAGGAAAAACAATTTATTAATTTATCATTGAGCTTATTTAGCGCAAATGTTTACTGACAGCATGCTGGCAATACAATACAGTGGTTTAGCAAAGATTTTAAGTTGGTAAAAAGAAACTGAACAGAAAAGTACTGTTTCTCATCTACATATACCAGAGCAGAGAGATTACCGTCTCTACTCTATACTAGAGGACAGAGAGTTGTGTCTCTACTCTAAACTGGAGGACAGACAGTACTGTCTCTACTTTATACTAGAGGACAATGAGTAGTGTCTCTACTCTATACTAGAGGACAATGAGTACTATCTCTACTCTATACTAGAGAACAGACAGTACTGTCTCTACTCTATACTAGAGAACAGGCAGTACTGTCTCTACTCTATACTAGAGAACAGACAGTACTGTCTCTACTCTATACTAGAGAACAGACAGTACTATCTCTACTCTATACTAGAGAACAGACAGTACTGTCTCTACTCTATACTAGAGAACAGACAGTACTGTCTCTACTCTATACTAGAGAACAGACAGTACTGTCTCTACTCTATACTAGAGAACAGACAGTACTGTCTCTACTCTATACTAGAGAACAGACAGTACTGTCTTTACTCTATAATAGAGGACAGACAGTACTGTATCTACTCTATACTAGAGGACAGACAGTACTGTATCTACTCTATACTAGAGGACAAACAGTACTGTTTCTTCTCTTTACTAGAGTACAGACAGTACTGTCTCTACTCTTTACCAGAGGGCAGATAGTTCTGTCTCTTCTCTACACTAGATATCAGACAGTACTGTCTCTACTCTATTTTAGGGGATAGAGAGATATGTATCAACTCTATACTAGAGAGCAGACAGTTAAGTCTTTCTTCCATACCTTTCTATTTGCTATATTGGACTACAGATAATACTGTCTCATCCCTATACCAGAAAACAGTCCTATTTTCACTTTGAAAGATATGAAAGCTTTGTTCTATACAATTGCTCATATAATTTTCCCTAAATTTATAGACCTATAGACCACTGTTTCTTAATATACAGTACATTGATATATCCAACGGATACTCATCGTAGTCATCAATCACAATTACGAAATAAAAAGCAGCAATAAATTAACGATAAAAGCTCCATTCGTTAAGGGGTCTTCTCTTCTTTCTTTTCATAATATATATTTTTTTCATTATTATTATTTCAGGCTATCATTCTGTCTAGCTTTTTGTACAACTGTCTGTCGGTCTATATGTCTTTTTACTTTAGTTTTTGACTGTTTGAATTGTTGGCTTTTACCAACCAACCAACGAACGAAACAACCATTCATCCATCTTTTATTTCAAGTTAAGTACTTAAAACGTCTAAGCAACCAAGTCATATTCTAGCTTTACCTAGCGGTGCTATTTGATTCAAAAGATCCGCCCGACAGCTATGAGTACAATATATATAAAGTCAAAATTTAAACGTTATAAGCTGCCACCACATTTCATGCCACATATCATAACTCTTTTATTTGTACATATAATATATCAAATATCTATTTGAGTAAGTTTCATTTATCTACTTTCAAAATTATTCAGATACTTAGATACATTTCTCTGATGTTAACATGTAATGTAAAGTATTGTAGTGAGTAGTGTAAGTGTATAAGTACATAGTGGTAGTATGGTATTTTGTTAAATTATTTGTTTATATTTAAGTCATCATAAAACCATGCTGCGTATGATATATTTTCATTTTCATTAAACGTCATTTATTATTTTTTTTTCTTTTTCTATATTTTACTCCAAACATTATTTAGATTGAAAAGCTTTTTGTTATTGGCGTGTTTTTGAAGTTAACCGCTGCCCCAGACTGCGTTGATTGCATTGAGGGATTAATAATTGAGACAGTTGTGACAGCAGCATTGTTGGAATTTGTTTGTGTGTTAAACATTTATAGATAATTACAATTTAATGCTTTTTGATAATGTCGGAATTTAATGGAATTAATGCTGGTATTTGTTTTTATTTTAGGTGTTTTTGGGGACACAAACAGTAGAGTTTTGGTTTAATATATAAGATAAACTTATTGTTAGAGAGAATAATTTTTTTGGAGATTTTTATAAGTTGTTGCGATTAATTATTGGATTTAATTAGGGATAATAGTTTGTAGATTTTAAATTAAAACTAATAACAGTACTGGAAATTATATGGTACTGTCTCTACTCTATACTATAGGACAGACAGTTCTGTCTCTACTCTATACTAGAGGATAGACATTACTATCTCTACTCTATACTAGAGGATAGACACTAATGTCTATACTCTATACTAGACGACAGACAGTACTGTCTGTACTCTATACTGGAGGGCAGACAATACTGTCGCTTCTCAAGACTAGTCTCTTCTTTAAACTAGAGCACAGACAGTACTGTCTCTTCTCTAGACTAGAGGATAGACAGTACTGTCTCTTCTCTAGACTAGAGGACAGACAGTACTGTCTCTCCTTTATACTAGAGGACAGACAGTACTGTCTCTCCTCTATTCTAGAGGACATACAGTATTGTCTCTCCTCTATTCTAGAGGACATACAGTATTGTCTCTCCTCTATTCTAGAGGACATACAGTATTGTCTCTCCTCTATACTAGAGGACAGACAGTACTGTCTCTCCTCTATACAAGAGGACAGACAGTACTGTCTCTCCTTTATACTAGAGGACAGACAGTACTGTCTCTCCTTTATACTAGAGGACAGACAGTACTGTCTCTCCTCTATACTAGAGGACAGACAGTACTGTCTCTCCTCTATACTAGAGGACAGACAGCACTGTCTCTCCTCTATACTAGAGGACAGACAGTACTGTCTCTTCTCTATACTAGAGGACAGACAGTACTGTCTCTCCTCTATACAAGAGGACAGACAGTACTGTCTCTCCTTTATACTAGAGGACAGACAGTACTGTCTCTCCTCTATACTAGAGGACAGACAGTACTGTCTCTCCTCTATACTAGAGGACAGACAGTACTGTCTCTCCTCTATACTAGAGGACAGTACTGTCTCTCCTCTATACTAGAGGACAGTACTGTCTCTCCTCTATACTGTCTCTCCTCTATACTAGAGGACAGACAGTACTGTCTCTCCTCTATACTAGAGGACAGACAGTACTGTCTCTCCTCTATACTAGAGGACAGACAGTACTGTCTCTCCTCTATACTAGAGGACAGACAGTACTGTCTCTCCTCTATACTAGAGGACAGACAGTACTGTCTCTCCTCTATACTAGAGGACAGACAGTACTGTCTCTCCTCTATACTAGAGGACAGACAGTACTGTCTCTCCTCTATACTAGAGGACAGACAGTACTGTCTCTTCTCTATACTAGAGGACAGACAGTACTGTCTCTCCTCTATACTAGAGGACAGACAGTACTGTCTCTCCTCTATACTAGAGGACAGACAGTACTGTCTCTCCTCTATACTAGAGGACAGACAGTACTGTCTCTCCTCTATACTAGAGGACAGACAGTACTGTCTCTCCTCTATACTAGAGGACAGACAGTACTGTCTCTCCTCTATACTAGAGGACAGACAGTACTGTCTCTCCTCTATACTAGAGGACAGACAGTACTGTCTCTCCTCTATACTAGAGGACAGACAGTACTGTCTCTCCTCTATACTAGAGGACAGACAGTACTGTCTCTCCTCTATACTAGAGGACAGACAGTACTGTCTCTCCTCTATACTAGAGGACAGACAGTACTGTCTCTCCTCTATACTAGAGGACAGACAGTACTGTCTCTCCTCTATACTAGAGGACAGACAGTACTGTCTCTCCTCTATACTAGAGGACAGACAGTACTGTCTCTCCTCTATACTAGAGGACAGACAGTACTGTCTCTCCTCTATACTAGAGGACAGACAGTACTGTCTCTCCTCTATACTAGAGGACTGACAGTACTGTCTCTCCTCTATACTAGAGGACAGACAGTACTGTCTCTCCTCTATACTAGAGGACAGACAGTACTGTCTCTCCTCTATACTAGAGGACAGACAGTACTGTCTCTCCTCTATACTAGAGGACAGACAGTACTGTCTCTCCTCTATACTAGAGGACAGACAGTACTGTCTCTCCTCTATACTAGAGGACAGACAGTACTGTCTCTCCTCTATACTAGAGGACAGACAGTACTGTCTCTCCTCTATACTAGAGGACAGACAGACAGTACTGTCTCTCCTCTATACTAGAGGACAGACAGACAGTACTGTCTCTCCTCTATACTAGAGGACAGACAGTACTGTCTCTCCTCTATTCTAGAGGACATACAGTATTGTCTCTCCTCTATTCTAGAGGACATACAGTATTGTCTCTCCTCTATTCTAGAGGACATACAGTATTGTCTCTCCTCTATACTAGAGGACAGACAGTACTGTCTCTCCTCTATACTAGAGGAGAGACCGTACCGTCTCTCCTTTATACTAGAGGACAGACAGTACTGTCTCCTCTTAACACTAGAATACGGTTTCTTCCCTATGATAACATCTTAACACTAGGAGATTAAGCGCGGCCTTCCCTCTTTTAAATCACTGTTAAAGCCATAGAAAAGGTATACATAGAACTGAAACTGAGAATGACAAAACCTAAGTCTGCTGTCAAAAACCTAAGTCGTGAGAATGTATTAGTTGAAAAATATGTAACCCAACAAACACAAACTCTTTCGTTTAAAAAGTTTTTATATTTTTGTTTGACATTATATTTCGATATTTTATGAAATAATGTTTTGAATTAGCCATTTTTATTCAATATCAGTTGACCAATGTAAGAAACATCTTCTTTAAAAATTATTCTTAATTTTAAATAAACTCTTTGTGTTTGCTGGGTTGAGTCAATATTGACACTTAAAAATTATATTAAAAAAATAAAAACGATTGAAAAATTTGTTTTTTTCTGAAAATGTTTTCAATAATTTTATAGGAAAAACATAACTTTTAGCAGTGTTTATTGCAGCAGCAGGGGCTATTTTGCCAAAGGAATTGTGCTAATGCTAAAATTAACGCTTGATATGAACGATTATTGTTAATTTCAAAGCAGCCCAAATGCAGTCAAAATACACCCTACACCACACTAATGGGTACGGAATTTTGTTTATGTCTTAAAGTTTGTAACACCTGCATCGATGTAATCCGTCCATAAATTAGCCTATTGAACTTTTTTTGTAAGCGGTACATGCTATACAAGAATAGGGTATTTATAAAATTAGGCTCAACAAATTTTATATATACGAAATTTTGATTACATATTGTTATAATGAGTAGTACATTCATTAATTAAGCAAACATCAATCTCTTGAATATAACTTCTACATTAAAAAATACTAAATAACTTATTGCTACTTACTCGCAATGTGGTAGGGTATGATGTATTCGGATACATTCTGTACTTTCATATTTTTGTTATTTTATGTAAACAAAAATAAAAATACTCATACAATTGTATTAAATTCACACAGAACCTGTACATGTAAAAGAGTAATATTTCTTACTCTCAGTAACACTTCTATTTATTTTTCTATGGTTAAAGCCTTTAACTGATATTAACGTCATAGTAAGAAATTAATTTAACTTTACATCATAAACATCTTCCCTAAAATTAATCTCATATTTTTGCTCTTATCATTTTGTCATAACATTCCAAAAACATCAACTATTATTAATACATTACCTGTTTCATACTGTTTATATAATTTATATTAAAAAACGTTCATGCAACACGTGTATGATAACAGTCTCGCGAATACAAATCATGCGACAATCTCGTGTTTGTAATGAAAATATGAGCTGTCTTTGTCAACCATTGTTTAAATAGACAGATTTAGCGTAAAATGAAACGTGTTTCAGTTTTTATAGAAACGAAAATAGAATACGTCAAAACATAGTCAAAAATATGACAGTGTGTTATTTCTAAAGAAATTTAAAATGTACTAGTTGTCAACAAAGTGTCTAGTTAAAAATTGTTTTATATTATAAAGCATTTTAAGATATCACGTACAGTCATGCTAACTCTTGTGGAAGCTTGTTGAAACTTTGCTAAGGCATGTTTTATGACATACAACTTAGATTGTAATTGAAATAAATGTGTGTTTTCTTTTAAGATCTTAAAAGATATTTAATTGTTTTTCTTAAAAAAATATTTTTTTCTATCATTTATAGTTTCATGAAATTTTTAGAAAATTGATAAAATAATAGTATTTCTAGAAACTAGACGTAATTACCTATCCGATGATATATAACATGTCATATATGACACATTACTACACCGAAAATATATATCATTAAAACTACTCTACTAAAAAAATAATCTATTAGAATCATTCAAAGCGAACAATGCTTTCTATGCACTTCTCATTATTCCTTGTAGCAATTATCACTTGGTTGTATTTATGTTGTTGTTGTTGTTTTATATTTAACTGCGCTTAAGTTAACTTTTATGAACGAAGACGAACGCACTTGAAAATTTGTAACTTTTTTAAGATTGCGTGTTTTGACGTTAGGAGACGAATATGTAAAAAAGTCACGAAAATTTCACTAAAATTTGAAAATTTCACTAAAATTTGAAAATTTTGTTAAAATTTTAATATTTCAATAAAATTTTAATATTTCAATAAAATTTTAACATTTCAATAAAATTTTAATATTTCAATAAAATTTTAATATTTCACTTAAATTTTATATTTTCACTACAACTTGAAATTTTCTCTAAAATTT
>NC_060950.1:61344982-61377482 GCF_022045245.1 Lucilia cuprina | reverse complement strand
CTAGTTCTGTTCTAGTTCTGTTCTAGTTCTGTTCTAGTTCTGTTCTAGTTCTGTTCTAGTTCTGTTCTAGTTCTGTTCTAGTTCTGTTCTAGTTCTGTTCTAGTTCTGTTCTAGTTCTGTTCTAGTTCTGTTCTAGTTCTGTTCTAGTTCTGTTCTAGTTCTGTTCTAGTTTGTTCTAGTTCTGTTCTAGTTCTGTTCTAGTTCTGTTCTAGTTCTGTTCTAGTTCTGTTCTAGTTCTGTTCTAGTTCTGTTCTAGTTCTGTTCTAGTTCTGTTCTAGTTCTGTTCTAGTTCTGTTCTAGTTCTGTTCTAGTTCTGTTCTAGTTCTGTTCTAGTTCTGTTCTAGTTCTGTTCTAGTTCTGTTCTAGTTCTGTTCTAGTTCTGTTCTAGTTCTGTTCTAGTTCTGTTCTAGTTCTGTTCTAGTTCTGTTCTAGTTCTGTTCTAGTTCTGTTCTAGTTCTGTTCTAGTTCTGTTCTAGTTCTGTTCTAGTTCTGTTCTAGTTCTGTTCTAGTTCTGTTCTAGTTCTGTTCTAGTTCTGTTCTAGTTCTGTTCTAGTTCTGTTCTAGTTCTGTTCTAGTTCTGTTCTAGTTCTGTTCTAGTTCTGTTCTAGTTCTGTTCTAGTTCTGTTCTAGTTCTGTTCTAGTTCTGTTCTAGTTCTGTTCTAGTTCTGTTCTAGTTCTGTTCTAGTTCTGTTATAGTTCTGTTCTAGTTCTGTTCTAGTTCTGTTCTAGTTCTGTTCTAGTTCTGTTCTAGTTCTGTTCTAGTTCTGTTCTAGTTCTGTTCTAGTTCTGTTCTAGTTCTGTTCTAGTTCTGTTCTAGTTCTGTTCTAGTTCTGTTCTAGTTCTGTTCTAGTTCTGTTCTAGTTCTGTTCTAGTTCTGTTCTAGTTTTGTTCTAGTTCTGTTCTAGTCCTGTTCTAGTTCTGTTCTAGTTCTGTTCTAGTTCTGTTCTAGTTCTGTTCTAGTTCTGTTCTAGTTCTGTTCTAGTTCTGTTCTAGTTCTGTTCTAGTTCTGTTCTAGTTCTGTTCTAGTTCTGTTCTAGTTCTGTTCTAGTTCTGTTCTAGTTCTGTTCTAGTTCTGTTCTAGTTCTGTTCTAGTTCTGTTCTAGTTCTGTTCTAGTTCTGTTCTAGTTCTGTTCTAGTTCTGTTCTAGTTCTGTTCTAGTTCTGTTCTAGTTCTGTTCTAGTTCTGTTCTAGTTCTGTTCTAGTTCTGTTCTAGTTCTGTTCTAGTTCTGTTCTAGTTCTGTTCTAGTTCTGTTCTAGTTCTGGTTCTGTTCTAGTTCTGGTTCTATTCTGTTCTATACTATTCTGTTCTAGTTCTGTTCTGGTTCTGTTCTGGTTCTGTTCTAGTTCTGTTCTAGTTCTGTTCTAGTTCTAGTTCTGTTCTAGTTCTGTTCTAGTTCTGTTCTAGTTCTGTTCTAGTTCTGTTCTAGTTCTGTTCTAGTTCTGTTCTAGTTCTGTTCTAGTTCTGTTCTAGTTCTGTTCTAGTTCTGTTCTAGTTCTGTTCTAGTTCTGTTCTAGTTCTGTTCTAGTTCTGTTCTAGTTCTGTTCTAGTTCTGTTCTAGTTCTGTTCTAGTTCTCTTCTAGTTCTGTTCTAGTTCTGTTCTAATTCTGTTCTAGTTCTGTTCTAGTTCTATTCTAGTTCTGTTCTAGATCTGTTCTAGATCTGTTCTAGTTCTGTTCTAGTTCTGTTCGAGTATTGTATAAGTAGTGTTCATAAGGCGACCAATGTTTGTACTAATAAATGTTGAAGGACAGTTATTGAAAAGGTATTCTCTACGCTCCATGACTTATATATATTACTGCCTTGTCGTTCTTTACATAGTTGTTAGAAAAAGGATTGTTTTAACTACTTCATTTCTAGATTAATAGCAGAAATCAATTTAGTGCGACTAACAAATTTGTAATTCTCTCAAATCTAAAGCTTATTTTTCCATATTAATCCTACACATGCATACACTACTTAATTTTATGAAAAGTCTAAGTTAAACCAGTTAAAAGCTTCTAACTAATCGATATCGATTTGAAATGAACATTTTTATCTGATTTCAAAATATAACAACATTGTTGCAACTTACACATGCACTGTCCATCTTTATTAACCACAAATGATTACCTTCATTTGGATTCTCTCACTGCAATGATGACGATGACTAATCATCGTGAACAAAACTAGTTGAAACATTATAATCAAACAAAAATAGTGCATGTCTTTATTCTTTCGCTGACAAAATGACAATCTGTTAATCATCAAGCAAAAGTAAATGACAAATACAATAAAATTATGTTGATGATGACAAAGAAGACAGCTACAACAGTGATGTGGATGTAAATGCAGATGCGAATGATGATGAAGATGATGACGATGACAATGACATAGACGTCACAGTGACTACAAGAGTTCAGCATAAATAATGAGAAATGTGAAACTCTGTTGTTAACTTGTCAACATCATCAAACAATAACAACAACAACAACGTCATCCATATAAAGAACTGGATGAATTCAAAGTCAATGTAATGCATACACACAGATAACTTATTTCATTACACATACACATTAAAATGTAATGTAATGCAACAGTCTGACTGTCTGTTTGTATGTATGTCTATAGTAAAAGAATCTGAAATAAATGAAAAATGTATATCTTAACAGGGAAAAATGTCAAAATGCATTAACATTTAATTGAGGCTAATTTAAGGCAAAATATTTCTTATGGGTTTTTATTTTTCGACATTCATTTTATTTTATCAGTGATGCATGAATATTGTTTTTTGTTGCTGTTGTTGTTGTTGTTATAGCTCTTTCAATCTGCCTTATTTATTCATATGTATGAAATCTACATCCATATATTTATTTATTCATCCAATCATATCCATACAAAGCATAAAGATGCCCCTGCCTGCCTCATATGTATATTTGAACTGAGTTTTTTTTTTTTTTGTTGTCCAATACCAACAACAACAAGAATATCAAGAACTACATTGGCAACATTTATTTATTTCAGTTTTTTTTTTGTATTATTCGTTCGTTCATTCATTCATACATTAAATGAAATGTGAGAAATGAGCATTTTGTAAAAATGTCACATTAAATTTAATTTATGCGTTGTTGCGTCCTCACTCAATGTGTTGTAGATTTTTCATCTTCATCAGCAGCGACAGCAACAATAACAACAACATTAACATGGGCAACACGGAGTATCTAGATACAAAAACAATTTTAACACAGCAGCCCACATTAGGTATTCATTCTCATCAGAATCATAGTTTTTTAATATTTATTCGCATGCTGTTTTTGTTGTTTCTCTTAACCGCCCTAATGTTTTGGTCACTTCTTTGCTGATTTTTGTTTATATTTATGTTTTAATAAAGTCTGCACAGTGGGGAGAGGAAATATATATGGAATTTTTTAGTTATCCAATTTCCTGTTCCTAGTTCTAGTTCAATTCTAGATCAGTTCTAGTTCAGTTCTAGTTCAGTTCTAGTTCAGTTCTAGTTCAGTTCTAGTTCAGTTCTAGTTCAGTTTTAGTTCAGTTCTAGTTCAGTTCTAGTTCAGTTCTAGTTCAGTTCTAGTTCAGTTCTAGTTCAGTTCTAGTTCAGTTCTAGTTCAGTTCTAGTTCAGTTCTATTTCAGTTCTATTTCAGTTCTATTTCAGTTCTAGTTCAGTTCTAGTTCAGTTCTAGTTCAGTTCTAGTTCAGTTCTAGTTCAGTTCTAGTTCAGTTCTAGTTCAGTTCTAGTTCAGTTCTTGTTCAGTTCTTGTTCAGTTCTAGTTCAGTTCTAGTTCAGTTCTAGTTTAGTTCTAGTTCAGTTCTAGTTCAGTTCTAGTTCAGTTCTAGTTCTGTTCTTGTTCAGTTCTGGTTCAGTTCTAGTTCAGTTCTAGCTCAGTTCTAGTTCAGTTATAGTTCAGTTCTAGTTCAGTTCTAGTTCAGTTCTAGTTCAGTTCTAGTTCAGTTCTAGTTCAGTTCTAGTTCAGTTCTAGTTCAGTTCTAGTTCAGTTCTAGTTCAGTTCTAGTTTAGTTCTAATTCAGTTCTAATTCAGTTCTAGTTCAGTTCTAGTTCAGTTCTAGTTTATTTCTAGTTCAGTTCTAGTTCACTTCAAAAGGCCCTTTACGTACATACTTATCATCTGAACGTGCACATCATTGGCCAACGTGGAGGGTATGAAGCCGGAGAAAGAATATGGAATATGCAAATCAAAAGTCATTAATAACACACATTTGGACGATTTATTTTTTTTTTTTCTTATTTTTTCTTTTCGGTGATAATTTTTCATATGTGTCGTACAAATATTCATACATTTATGCATGTGACAAAATTTTAGTGAGGCGGTATTTTGTATTTGACTGTGGTCCAGGGGATAAACGTAATAAAAAATGTGATGACAGTTTAAATTGAAAACGACAGACGACATACACTATATACACACATACACATACTTGCACAACAACCACTAAGAGTCATAAACTTAACGACAAACAACAGCAACAACAACAACACCACAAAAAGTGAATATTGAAAATATAATTTTGGATTTTTTCGACATTCACAATATTGTGGACAACATGAGTTTTTTTTTCAATTTCAAGCAAATCATCATCAACGCCATCATCATGCATAAAAGGGAAACGGAGCGATACAGAGGCGTATGAGAGTGTGTGCCAGAAAAACAAGCAAAGTAGGATGTTAAATAGGTAGAGACAGTGAGGAGCTAGCGGAAGAGGCCATAGATTTAGACGACCACTTTAAACACACTCACTTACACATATGTACATACCTACTCAGTGTCTGTCGCTGTAAGAAGATGAAAAAAAGACATTAATAACAAATGACAACTGAATAATTTTAAAAATTGCGTATGTCATATTTCAAGCGTTAAATATCAACAATCAACAATTTTAATAGCAAACAACAAATGTCAAATAAGCGACAATCATGAGTATGACAAAAACCAAACAACGCCAAAAAGACATAAAAAACAACTACAACAACAAAACACATGAGGGCTACAATAAGAAAGAAAAAAACGATTTTAGTTTTCTGAGATTTTACGCATGTAGAAAATGAACACATTTACCCAAAAGTAAACAGAACAGAACCGCAAAAATAAAATTTTAAACAAACAATTTTGCTTGAGTGTGTGTTGGACAACGATGACGACGACACAATCATAAAATATATCAGAGGAAAGCGATGGCTTGCAATGTGATGTTGATATTAAAGGCACTGATGTGCGAGATATTTATCTTTATAAATAGTGACAACAGAGTAAAAACCGGCAGCATCGACGGCATTAAGTAACTATTGTACAAATTTATTGCACAATGGGTCTTTTATGGCGATAGGTTTTGATGATTTCTAATGTAAATTTTCAAATTATTTAAACTGCCTAACATGTTTACTTTTTGGGTTGATTACCTTAGTTTTCCTTCGAATCATTCCATATATATCCCCAGCAGATGTATAGTGAACATAATCCATGCTGGAAGGTATATGAACAGCAATATGACCAAGTCAGAGTGCTGCCTAAGTAAGTAAGCTAGTCGGGCCTTATGTTAACGTAGTACCCTCGCTTTGGTGTTGTGGATATCCCGGAGAATATGTGGGACTAAAAACTGGAGCAATCAAATGCCTTCTAGAGATCAGTTGACTCGCAGTCAATCTGCTACTACGGATTAACAGTGGACTGCAGGATTTATCTTGTACTGGCTATTTTCGGAGTATAATAACAAATCGCATTCTTTGCTATTCACAACTTGAAAACAATAAGTTGTTAAGCTGATATCCACGTAAAAACGTATTGATAAAGGTTTATTCTAGACAAGCCTAGAAGCAGAGCAACTCATTCTTTTTAAGTATTTCCTCCATTTGCACTATTTTTAATTGATCCAAACTAGAATCTGAAAACTGGAATCCAACCTAGATCGAATATTAAAAGCAGTGTTGCCCTAACAGTATATGCTAATGTTGTGATCTACAATTTCTATGAGAGATACTTGCCACTTGTATGTGACTAAAGACAGATTGTAACTGTGAGATATTACCGTTTTATCACTATAACTTCTTATTTAATTAATGATATATGGACTAAATCTTAATGGTGATTTAACCTTCGATTGCTCATACGAACGGAGAAATCCAAACAAGTATTTGATCGATTACAGGTCAAAATGTACAGGATTTTCATAGTCTGTTCTGGCTTCAATGTTTTTGTTCCGTATGCACCTAAGATTTTACCAGTGTTACTTGTTTTCGCCGAAAGTCATCGATTAAAATCCAATACTTCGTAGTTCTAAGTCAAACTCCCCCTGATGCTGTAACGAAAATTCACACTTCAAGAGTAGTGGAAGATTGGGTAGTGATTTCTACATTGAGAGTTTGGGAATCAAGTCCTTTAGGTTGGGTAATTAAATGACAAGACAGGATTATGTTAATGGTTACTGGACAAAACAACTAGGAGGGAAAATCAACAGGAATAGTGTGATTAGGAAGCCTTTATTGGAAAGTATAAATCGTTGGTTAAAACTTTACTATATAAAATGGCTAAGATCATATGGATTTTAGAAACTACCTGCCTCACCTCGAGGTCAACATAACCTCTTTATGATAAGTCAAGCTTATTATTGAGCTTTTGTAAAGAGCAGAAGATTGAAAGAGAGTTGTTATTGGCAATTATATAAAAATAATGGTTCCTGTCGTGTAGTTTAACGCCAGTTTGCTTGGTTGGTTGCTTGTCATCACGTAACGTTAACTTTATGATCATGAGAATGGAACTGATGCCAAAATTGATGCTTCGATGCTAAAAGTGAACTAGAACTGAACTGAAACTGCACTAGAACTGCACTAGAACTGAACTACAACTGAACTAGAACTAGAACTGAACTAGAACTGAACTAGAACTGAACTAGAACTGAACTAGAACTGAACTAGAACTGAACTAGAACTGAACTAGAACTGAACTAGAACTGAACTAGAACTGAACTAGAACTGAACTAGAACTGAACTAGAACTGAACTAGAACTGAACTAGAACTGAACTAGAACTGAACTAGAACTGAACTAGAACTGAACTAGAACTGAACTAGAACAGACATAGAACAGAACTAGAATTGAACTATAACGGAAAATCTTTCGTCATTACAAGGCCCTTTCTGTTTGTTTTAATTTCACTTCTCCCTTATTTGACATTATTATTAATATTTTTTTGGCCAATGTCGCATTTGGAAAAGCAATTTATATTCTTTTACTCCATGTGTGTGTGTGTTTGTGCGTTCTTTTTGATGTTGTCAGAATAATTATTAACGGTCAATGTATTAATTATGGTCCGTTGCTTAACATCATTAATGTTGGGCTCGCTATGGGCTGTTCGTATGTTAATCAAACTTCTTCTTTTTATGACAGGTTTAATATCCGCTTAATAAAATTGCCAATAATGAAATCGTACAGGTTTTTTCAAAAAAAAAAAAAAATTAATTAAAATTTTCCAAATTATTTTATGAATTAGTAGAGATATATTTTAGTTTTTATTAAATTCATGATGATTTGAGTGATTTTGGGGTACTTTGGTGGATAAGTAATGCTTAAAGAAATGAAAATATTTCCTTAAAACCAAAAGAGTTTAAGATATCGACAAACTATTTGATTAAATAGTATACACCTTAAAAAAAACGAAATTTGGTTAAAACCCACCCACCCTATTGCAGGCATATTGGAAACACACACACATACTTAACATTCAAATCAAAGAAAACAACAATTGAATGCTAATGAGGCGTAACAACTAGTTTGATATGAGCAGCAACAATTAAGTAGTTTTTGGAATTTGTACTAGACATGATAACAATAAGCTAACGAATAGATATGAAGCAGAGTGGCGCAGTGGAAGCGTGCTGGGCCCATAACCCAGAGGTCCGAGGATCGAAACCTTGCTCTGCTAGTGAAAAGTTTTTTTTTAATATTTTTAATAAAAAATTTATATTTCTTTAAGTAAAAATAAAACTTAAATAAATTAAATTTGTTTTATGTTAATTTACTCTCTTATTATCTTTACAGTTATTAACTTTTTCTAAAGGTAAATACACAAAATTTCTTTCTAAAAGTGTCCAGATAATGTCAGCAAAGCTTATTGTCTAAATCTGTGTATAAGACCAGAAAACAATTAAAACAAATATTATGTCAAATGTGAAAAGAAACATTTTGCTTGACATTTAAATTTATGTTTAAAAACATCCAAGCTTTATTATAATTTTTTTGTTGCTTTTTTACAAAAAACATTACAAACGCCAGTAGATTTCAGAGTAACAAATGTCTGACCGCTGTCTACCCTAATCACCCTGGATAAGCTAAAAAGCAAAATACAATAAGAAGACATTTTCAAAATATAAATAATGTTTTCTTCCTGCCATCATGGATGTTGAAACATGTTTTTTCATGGTTTGTTTTAAAACATTTAATATACTACCGGTGATTTGTTTTATGTACCTTTAACCTAATTCACTTTTTATTTATTTATTTCTTACGTTTACTTTATGTAGAGATTTATGTCAGCATTATTGTTTTTGTTTGAGGGCAGTGCGATGGGGAGTTTTTGAAAAAATGGCAAAACAGCTTGCTCGGCTGTGATAGACAGTTAAAAAATGTTTAAAGAAAGTTTTTGGTAACAATGCTGGCAACTAGAGAGGAAATGATATATTGTTAAAACAATAATAGGAAAAATTTGACCTAAACTTTTTAGCTTTTATGAAGTTTAAAACAACCAATGATATACAATTTCAATCAAATTATAAGCTTTTTTCAAACAATATTGACTCTATTCTATACAAAAAGAATTCCAAAATCATTGTTAATTTAATGACTTTAAATTTTGAAATAAAAAGCTTTTATTCGAATCTTCAAAACTTTTTCAACATAACTGCACTTTCATTTTTAAAAAGTTAATCAGACTTTCGAAAAAGTTGAAAGATAAAACAGTTTCCATTTTTTTCTTTCTGAAAGGTAATAGCTTACAGTAGATATTTTCGAGAAATCAGAAAAACAACCATTTCAAAAGCTTTTACTGTTGCTTTACAATCAAAGCTTTACAACCAAAAAATGCTTATTCGATTAAAATGCTTTTTATTTGAAAAACTCAAACAATATATATACTCTCAACAAAAAAGTAAAAGCTTTAGAAAAAATATTAATTTTTAGAAGAAAATGATCTTCAAAAAAACTTTTTAGAAAAAATTCTTCAAAAAAAGTAAAGAAAAGCTAAACAATATAACAATTGATACTTAAGAGTAAACAGTATGAAAAGTAAAAAAAAAAGCTTTCTAGAAAAACTTTAAAAAAAGCTTTTTAGAAAAAAATTAAAAAAGCTTTTTAGAAAAAAATTAAAAAAAAACTTTTTAAAAAAACTTTAAAAAAGCTTTGTTGAAAAATTTTAAAAAAGCTTTTTCAAGAAAAAACTTAGAAAATCTTATTATTTGAAAAAGCTCTTATTATTTGAAAAAGCTCTTTGACAAAAAATTCAGAAAAATTCTTCAGATAAAAGCTTATTTAAAAAATAAATGGTTTTTAGAAAAAGTGTTTTCAAAAAAGCTTTAAAAAATTAGAAAAAATTCTTAAAGAAAAACATTTTAAGGGAATAATAAAACTTTTTGAATAAAAGCTTTTAAAAATAATAAGCTTTTTCAGAATTTTTTTTTTACAAAAAAAAAATAAACAAAATTCAACAAAAAGGCCTTTTTGCAATAGTTAAACCCAACATAGACTTTGAGGGTCCAACCTCTTAGCAGTGGCCGGAGTTTGGATGAGTGATACCGTACCAGTGATGGCTTGAGCTGCTTTTCAGAACTGTTTTCAAAATATCTTTAAAAACAATTTAAAAAAGTGTATAATGACTGATATAGCTGAATAAAAGCTTTTAAATGGAAAAAACTCTTTCAGAATTTAAAAAAAATTTCAACAAAAATGGTTATTTGCCATGGTTGAACTGACATCGAGTTCGAGGGTCCAACCTGTTAGGAAATCGCTGGAGTCACCGCTTGGTCAGCTTCATCAGAATCGGGGTGATTGCCGCCATACCAGCAAAAGCCTTAGCAGCTGTCAATGTGGTAGCCCCAACTGGCAAAGACATCCTCGCTGCGTTCAAATGGACTATCACCGGTTGTTTGCAGTCCACCAACTTCCTCACTGCGTTCAATCGGGCTTTCATCGGTTGTTTGAAATCCACCAACTTTCTCGCATCCTCGCCGCGTTCAATTGGACTATCACCGGGTGTTTGCAGTCCATTAACTTTCTCGCATCCTCGCCGCGTTAAATTTATAACTATCACCGGTTGTTTGCAGTCCACCATTTTGAGTTTCCCCAACTGATTTTCTGAGGAATGTTATTGTTTTTAGAATTTTCCATTTGATTCTTACGAGTAAGCACGTAATGGACTTGAAGATCCAAGCAGTGACTGCGTACATGGGGTAAGAATTATCACCGATCTGTTACCTGGCATCGATGGGGAGCAGTTAGCGAATAGTTTTTTTTTTAACCACTAACTAACCATTCAGATTATTGACACTGCTACCAATCTTACAAGTAAGTGATAAGGAAACTGGAAAAAAGAGTACTGAGGGAGTGGGAGAATTGGAAAGACAGTTCAACGTATGTATGAGAATGGGTTCTCTTGCTAACAGTATCAATCTAACTTTCACAAGTCTATTAGACCATTTGTATCAAATGTATCGTGTTAGGTTTTCATAGAATCTTTTATGGGGCAAAATCCGTACAACGCCGATTGTGAATTGGGCAAATGTAAAAGCTTTTTAAAAAAAGTTTCTTCTATGCAAAGCCTTGACGTCTTGAACCTCAAATTAACATTTCTAAGAATTTTTTGGAAATAATTTCATGTTGCCAATTACAAGTTTTGACACCACCAACCCAATATAATACAGACATAATAATAATAATGATAAGTAACAACTTTTGATATGGATTAACACACAGTCATACAGTCACACCCCCCACACTACTACCAATACTACTCGTACGACTTAGCATTGAGTGAAATACCGCCTTCAAATAAATTTAAAAGATGTCTAATGCGTCTAATGTCAATGGGTGGCAATTGAGTATTCAGAGGATAAATTCACATTGTTGATGCTAACAAATAATGACATGGCAATTTGCAGATTTCACAGAATTCTTTACTTATTCCACACACAGACACAAATAAGGCGTTTAAGGCTATAACGCACAACTTTAACATTGTGGAAAAAAAACTCATGCAAAAGAATGAAACGAAGAGGAGTAGTTGGTAGTAGTAGTAGTAGTAATCATATATTGAATGGACTTAAGGAAGAAACTAAGTAAAAGAAAAAAAGGTTTCCTGTCGTGTCAGCAAAGTTAAACTCTAATTCTCTTGTTGCTGTTATTTGTGGTATTAAGGTTGTTAAATCAGTCGACACAGTCAAACAAAGTAAAAAGAAGCAAAAAAGGGTATGAAAGGCAAAAAAAACAGACCTATCACTGTCAAGGTGGTGCCTCCCTGCTGTTGCCCATGTCAGTTAAATCAAACTAAAATATATTTGTTTTCTTGTACATTTGCAAGAGATTCTTTAAAGAGAATAATGATTTTATTTGATACCAAATAAAGCGGCATGATTGTTTTCTGAACTCCTGCTGTCTTAAGGAAAAAGAAATCACTATTTCTTTAGACAAGCAAAATGTTTAATTTCTGTTAAGGGTTTTTCTCTGTTGAGACATTCTATTTTATATTTCACATACCCGTACATGCCGTGTCCAGGTTAGATTGCACGTATTGTGCGTGTTGTAGAAACATATAATTTATCATATTAATTCATTTTTACTACGTTGTTAATAACAAATTCATTGGCTACGTATCTACTTAAATTCATATATATTTTACCACTCAGGGTTAAAGGCCCATACATACACACACACACACACACATTCTTTTGATGTTTTAAAGGCAAAAGAACTAAGTTCTAAATATATAATATATTACTGCAAAATGGTATTTATCTAGTTTCAAGCTGTGATTTTAACAGGATTGAAAGTAAGACTATGCGACTCGACAGGCATAATATAACTGAAGACATTAGAATTGAATTGAAAGGAGGAATGAAGAAAACACCCGCTGTAAAGTGAGATTTATTTAATTTTTTTTCACAACGTTTCCATTGTCCAAGTGTCATACTGAGAAATTTAAAGTTTTCTTTTTTTTGGTTGCTTTCGTTTATTCCCCTGGGGTATAATAAGGTATTAATAGAGTACACTTCAATGATCATAGATGAGTGTTGAAAACTTATATGAGCATTTTGTAGTTTGAGAAGTTGTGCACATTTTTTGGGATAATAATGTTAACTTATAGTTTTTTTAATATTCCTGGGAAATTTTACGAAAGCTTATGATCTTGATAACAAATCTACCCGATTAACATTCAAGAGACAGATCTTTAACTTTTGCGTTTAACATTTGAATTTGGTTGAAAACGATCTGCAATATTGCGATCAGCTGTCAACGTAAAGTAAGCACATCCCTCGTATAGGGCCTCTTGTGCGCTCCTTATAGTGGACAAAAAAAGTTCACTGAATAAATTATTTTTCAGTGTTCAGAAACTCAGTTTCCTGAACGTAATTCCTAAGATTCTGCCAAGCAGTGTTAGTCAGGAATGTTAGTTTTGGTATAACATCATTTCGTAGTTCTACCCACTGTTTCGTTATTCCAAAAGGCCTTATGGGATTCTCTCACTCATATTTTGAGTTCAGCTTTTGTTGCGTCGAATGCGCTCCTTATAGTAAACAAAAAAAGTTCACTGACTGAATTATTTTTCAGTGTTCAGAAACTCAGTTTCCTGAATGTAATTCCTAAGATTCTTCCAAGCAGTGTTAGTCAGGAATGTTATACTTGGATCTAACTTCGACGAATGGCAAAGAAAGTGCTCCTGAGTTTCAATGTCCTCTCCCCATGCTCTACATTCGTCTGAGTCCCCATGTCCAATTTTGCTCAGATGTGCTCGTAATCCTGTGTTTCCACTCAGAGTACCCACCATAATACTTACTTCAGACTTGCTCATTTTGAGAAGATTTTTCGTCTTGCTCTCATCAGGGTCATCACCATCAAAAAATCATCAAATTTTGGTAATAAATAATCTAGATAATATAGTTATTTAATATATTACCTGGTAATGAGTGGTCGTTATAAATACATTATTTCATTCTTTTGAATGGGTAGCCAATAATCTAGATAATTAGTCCAATTATCTAAAGCATCTATCCAACTACTTATTCCAAAAAGTACTTGAAAGTACTTAAAATAACTTTTTATGGAGCAGTGAGTAAGCGGTAAGACTAATAAATTAAAAAAATAACTGTAAAGCCAGGTTTAAGTCTGGAAACGTTGGGTAAGCACATTTGTAACCAGTTATTTTTTGAAACTCGTCGATCGAAAATAACTAGTTATTCACCTCAAAAGTAAGTACTTCCACTTGCCTGCTTACCGGGTAAGTAAAGTTTATCCTGGGTTATTCCAAGAGCCCTTATGGGATTCTCTCACTTGTCGTACAGTTTTATTAATATTAACATGCGTATAGCTTCCGTGGAAGCATTAAAAAGTCGGATGGAAGGCGCCAAAATCTATGGAAAAAACCCTAGATACACACATCTGGAGATGATTAAAATACCTTAATACCGTAAGTAGTTAAAATAGAATACAGTAATGTAAAGTATTACAGACATATATGTCTGTCATCTGTCTTGGTCAAAGCTTACCCATGTGTCTTTAAACTTGAATCTACTACAAACAATTTACTTCAAAATCTTTGCTGTGGAGAAGATGTAGTAAGCAGTAAGGATCATTTAATGATACAGATCTCAACAGATGTTACAAACTTTTTGGATTTTTGTTAGAAATGAGATTCTACTAGAATTCAACAGAGTTGAGGTCACACGTTTTCTTATGATGGTATAATGAGAGTAATGTGCTTTACAAGGAAAATAATTACCTACTGCCCGAAAATGTAAAAGAAACTTACAAAGCATAAATATGTATGGCACTTTAGAACATAATACCAGGAACTTACTATATATCTGAAAATTTGTTTTTGTAACTTGTGTGGTCCTTCTCAAACCTAATACTTCCCCATTTTATTACTTCTAAGAAGTAAATACATCACTTCCGTTTACCATCCAAACAATTAGGATGAGCTCTGTTGAGTCGACAACAGCACCTAGATACGATTTTCGGTAGATCGATACATAAAGGCAACTGGATTACATTGGTTTTACTCACAACCACGCAGATGAAATGTCCTCTGTTAAGCCGACAGAAGGAGATAAATATGTTATTTGTTAGACCGAAGTATGCAACCAACCGGAGGGCTTTGTTTTTAGTCACAGACATCACACTGTGGTAAAACCGGTATGAAAAATTCAGATTAGCCGGTGAGATCCATATAACCCTACTTTCATCCCGTGTCATATACACTTAACACCAACTTATTTTTAATGCTTAGTTTCACAGTCACTCCTCTGTGGGGTATCTATTGTCTCCGTAACAAACTTTCACAAATTATAGACCAAAGCCACTACGAGGATCACGAAGGAGCTCCAACCAAGTAGGGTTACTCCCAGCCAAAGACCGTCATGAAGCAGACAAAAACTTGCAAAGGGGACTCTAAAGTGACGATTATCTTCACCTCGTTTATATGGATAGTCATACCAACACCGAAGTTAAATATGTATGGTAAAGCTCTCAAGTGGACCAGTCGATTGAAAATAATATGAAGCGGAGAAAATTGATTCTTCTCATACGAAGATTGGCAAAAAAAGTCCTTCATTTCTGTCAAATTACGTTAAAAAAATCGACCTAAAATCAGAAAATCCAAATTGTAAATGTTATATAAAACACACAAAAATCGTCGCACTACAAACTCCTCTAAAACCAGTTTCCTATAATTTCCCTCAATTACTTACCATAATTTTAAACTGGCCAATCAGACATTGTAATCAAATGATTTCAGTCTATCATCATCATTTCAACTTAATCTTAATTAACAGATGTTGACCATTTCGATGTTAAATTGAATTGATTCTACGAATTGTTGATCCAACCACAGATACAATGGTTTATTTAAACGTATTAAGTTACATTAATTTTATGACTGTATTTTATAAATAAAATATCAACACATTTTCATCAAAAGTATACAACATTTATTTAACACATATGTATATACCTCTGAAGAAGATACAGCTTTTTTTTGTTGTTTAACCACTGAAATTTGTAATTTATAATAAGCTGTAAAGAATGTAAAGAATAAGCGTCTGTGGTCATAAAAAAATGAATCTTTTTAAATCACAATATAAAAATGTATTCTCTAAAGCAAAGAAATTTACATGCATTTTACGTAAGCAACAAGAAAAGTGCACTGGGAAAAAGGTATATATACATATATATAGACTGATGGCGATGATGATACTGTGGCGGGCTGCTGTTGGTGATGAGGAAGAAGATGTTCATGACTATGATGTTGGTGGTGGTGGGCAGAATAGTAGTTGTCATTTGAGTGACTTTAATGGTCTGTTGAGATATAATCGCTGCCACTTTAAATGGAATTTTATTGCAACAACAAATGCCACAATAACAAAAGAAAACAAAAAAAATTTAAATACAACATGACTAAAGTAACAACAATATAAGAAACAAAATGTGTTCATATGTCTGTCTTTTATATAGTTTTTTTATAAATATATATTATACTTTTAGAAAGCTTAAAGTATGTCCATATACATATACTCATACCAGCAATGACGCCTTGTCGTGTTGGTAACTAAAACAACAACTAACGTAACAACAACTTAAGGTGCGACTTAATTCCAACAACTAAAGGATTGGAGGTATTTCAGACAACAGCCCGAGAAAAAAGGTTCAGAAATATATCTATAAAATAACAAACATAGTTGGCACAGTGGTGTACAATTAACAATTTATGTAAACAGTGTATAACGTTTTGCTTTCTGATCGTCCACCATGATCACTAGCGTTGATCGTCGCAAATTCTTACTTTAATTAAATCAAACTTTGTTGTGCGATCTCTAACAAATATATATAAGTGGACGTTGGTTCGTTTCGGAGATCGTGCGCTGATCTATCATTTTATTCATAATGTATGTCACAAAGTTTTGCTTACAGATCGTCCATCATAATCACTAGCGTAGATTGCCACAAATTCTTCTTTCAATTCAATCGAACTTTGTTGTGAGATCTCCAACAAATATTTATATGTGGATATTGATTAGTTTCGGAGACCGTACACTGATCCATCATTTTATTCCTAATATTTGTCACTACCATTTTGATCTTTATTGAATCAACTTTCGTTTTGCAAACCCCCTACTTCTTTTACGTTTCTCATACCTTATACCTTAAGTTATATCATTAATAGAAATAGAACGATTATGTTTATAATTTCAAGTGTTTAACCAAAATTATATTCGTTAAGAATATCTCCGCCACAAACTCTTAGCAATTCTTCTAATAAGAAACATGAGGTATTTGAAAGCCTCTACTGTATAATTGAAAAAGGAAGATCACACGATCGACTAATCAGCTAAAAGTCTCAAACAATGATCAAACTATTATCCCTGAAATGACTGATTGATGGTGATCACATCCAACATTAAGATCGATTGAGAACTTTATATCAATGATTTGAAAGTCGAGAGTATTGATCAAGCGATTATCCTGGAAATGATGACTATACCGAAGATGATCACATCTGATAATGAGCTCGATGTGTGTTCAATAATATTAAAGTTACGGATTTAAAAAAGATCATAAATCCCAAAGAACTAAAACGATTAGCGATGGTGATCACATCCGATCACATCATATCAGATCGGATTTCAACAATATCAAAGTGAATGAATTGAAAAAGATAATACATCCTTGAAGATCACATGATCGGCTAGTCAACTAACATTCTAAATGGAAATGCAAACTTTATAGCAATCATTTCAAAGGCTTGAGTATTGATGAAACAATTATCCTGGAAATATCATTTATATTGTTAGTGATCATATCCGATATTGAGATTGATGTAAACTCAATAATGTCAAAGTTAAGAAATTGAAAAAGATAATTAATCCCAAAACATCCGAATGATTAGCTAGGGTGATCACATCCGATATTGAGAACGATTTGATTTCAATAATAACAAAGTGAATGAATTAAAATAAAAGATACTACATTCTGGAAGATCACACGATCGACTAATCAGCTGAAAGTCTTCAATAATGATCAAACGATTATCCTGGAAATGTCGTTTTTTACTGATGGAGATCACATGCGAAATTAAGATCGATTTGAATTCAACAATATCAAAGTTAAGGAACTAAAAAAGATAGATGATCGCATGATCGGCTAGTCAGCTCACACTCTATACGGAAATGAAAACTGGAAAGAATTAAAAAATATTATATATTCTGGAAGATCATACGAATGACAGCTGCAAGTCTTAAATAATGAGCAAACGATTATTCCCGGAAATGGCGTTTATATTCATGGTGTTTACATCCGACATTATCATCGTGATCACAGTAAGATATCGAGATCGATATGAATCTTATATCAGAGTGGAAGAGATCACTGCCTTTAAATTTTTTGCTTTAAGAAGACTCACGATTGGAGGCTTTATAATTAGTGGGGTAATATGTAGCCCAAAATTTTACCTGAGAAGAAATCACTAACAGGTCTCTTAAATATCTGGTGACGAAATGTCGTTCTGCCTTAAAGTCATTGCTAAAGCCTAATCTAGCATTGCGTATGAGACACACTTAAGTTACAAAGGCAACAAATCAACGAAAATAATAACAATGCGATCGAACTAGATGAAAAAGGTGCTTGACTTTGAATATCACTTTCTTGATTTAAATTATCTATAATGCGAAACAATCTATATTTAGACCTCCTAACATGGCCTTTGAATATCAAGGCATTTGTATTCCTCTAAACCACTGTATTTAACTGTCGTTGCCATCATAACACACAAGCCAAGGGGACAGTGTACCACAGCGACAGACAGGAAGACAACGCGAGTTAGCTAGCGAGCAACCGACTAAACAACCGACACATATTTACCAACAAATGGACTCCAACAAGGCAATTTGACTTGTAGCTTATTTAATAACAACAGCAACAACATTAACAATAAAACCAATGCTTAATAAGTCCAGATAACACCAAGCAGGAGACACCACTGATGTTGACTGCCACATACTCGTCGTGTGAGCAACATTCATACATACATTCTTACAAGAGACAAAAATCTCAGACTCAGCTAAATGCAAGGAAGTTTCTGTGTGTGTGTTTGTGTGTCTGTATATAGTTTTATACTTTAGTTTATTTGACACATTAAATATGGCCCGATAATTAAGTCATAAATTAGATGGCTGCATACTTGGTGGTTTTTTTCACTTATAAACATTCATGGAGATACCAACAAACACATATTGTTTACTGAACGTCTGTCTGTCCGTCCGGCTATTTAGTGAAGTTGAATGATGTTGTTTTAGCCATCGTTGTTTTAGCTGCTGCTGCTGCTGTTGTTGTTGTAGCTGGTCATCTTAACATGGGACACATACCTGAACACCAAGCAGCCGAACTAAGTAAATAACTAACTAAACAACAGCAGGATATCATCTTAATGTTGTTTGTATCTCAGTTATATGAGAAATTTATTTATTTTGTGTTTGCCATACACTGACAGCAGCGTTAATGCTTGTGTGTTTTTTCTTATACCTTCGATAGCTAAAGATGGCAGGGAGGTCACTATGGGTCAGAAGGGAGGTTTGAGACATATTTAAGTAATAGGCTAATATTAAGTTTTTTTTAGTTAAAATAATACATTTTTAAAGTATTATGTATATCATCATAAATCATAAATACATAAATTTCTTTAATTTTAAGGACATATAATCGATCCTTAAATCCCAAATAGAACTCATAAAACTAGTTCTCAGTGGCACCCAATTCCTATTATAGTGTCAGCAAAGTGGTACATATATGTTTACCTCACTGTCTTTCTACTCGCCTGTCAATATCTTTAAGATTTCTCATTTTCATCTTAACCATTCATGTCTTTTTTTTTTTTTTGTTGTTTATCCCCTTCTCCACCGCACTTCGTTTGGCATCATATTACATTCATTAATGGTTGATGTCGGGCTTGTGTCTCTTTTGCTTTCATTTGTGAAATTGATGTGTAATCGACATGTTTTTAATCGTGTATGGAAGAGGGTTTTTTCATAAGATTTCTGTTTCTGAGTTTTTCTTTTCCTTTTTTTGCGTTTGCCTGATTTTGTTGTCTAGTATTTTATGGTTTTTCATTATTTAGAAATGTTTTACTTATTAATATAAAATATACAATTTAAGGAAGCCATAGATAAATGAAATCATTTGTTTAATTGTTTTTGGTATAACACATATGTGTTAAGTGAGTTTAAGTTTTGTATTGGAAATTATTAATTGATTGTGTGAAGAGAGTTTGAAAATTTCCTTACCCTTGGCGGTTTAATTTTCTTCTGCAAAAGTTTAAAGAGCATATTTTTGTAGTTCTACACAGTTAAGAAAATTATACGTTTTTCTTCGTTTTTGGCATGTCCCCTATTTTAAAAATCACATTATATTTATAAAAATCTTGAAATTGATATACCTAAAGCTAAAGTGCAGGATGATGTTCTCGACGAGGTTGTCAGATTATTGCAAAGTTTTCTTGTCGGAGAACTTTCAGGCTTTACTCTAGCCGTACCTGGTTATCCACAATGTATCCTTGCCACGGAACTGATGGCTTCGTATTTCGAAAGCAATGCACGAGGGCAGCAACAATTTGAGTTTTATTAGACGGACAGACAGACAGACAGACAGACAGACAGACAGATAGATAGATAGATAGATAGATAGATAGATAGATAGATAGATAGATAGATAGATAGATAGATAGATAGATAGATAAATAGATAATTAGTATGTCACTTTTTCCTGAAATTTTACCACTTTCTGTTAAACATTCCCTTACTTTAATAAAGGTGTATATTTAACATATTTTGGTTAATAATTACACCATTTCTACACCAATTAAACGAACAAAAAATATTCCCATACTTACAACCAATGCTATTCATCACAATTTCCATACAATAATAATGTCACAACTGATGTAACTCTTCACTTAACACAATGACAGCTAGAAGAAACCAAAATACAAAAAATTTTTGTGGAGAATATGATAACAACAACTGCATCAGTAACAACAATGGCAATAACAAAACGAAAGGATAATAATAACAAAAAATGACAATAATATCATAGCAAAACCCCAACAAGGATGAGAGTTGTCAAGTTTTCAAGAGAATGTCATTTTAGTTGTACAATCTTCCTTTTTGTTTGTGTTTGAATGATAGACAAGAGACAATACAGCACAGCACAGTAGAGCAGAGCTCAGCTCAGCCACATAAGCAGCAGTAGTGGTGTAGCAACAATATCAGCAACAACTCGTCTACTAACTCATCATACGAATACAACAAACAACATTCATTGTGAAGGCAACAAACTGAGTAAAAACTGATGTTGATTTGGATGGATGATAGTGATGGGTTGTGATGTGATGTGATGCGGCATTAAGTGACAATGATTTAAATGGACAGTAGCAGCTGCTGTAAACTGTCAAATCAAATCTCAGCATTATTATATGAATGACTGCATACACTTTTACAATACTTATGGTGGATTTTTTTTAATTTTTTTATTTTCTTATTATGAGATGTTTTAGTTGTTGTTCTTCGGCCGGTTGGCTGACTGACTGACTGACTGACTGGCTAGCTGTTTGGTTCATTTTGAAATATTTGCTTATTATCATCTTGTGTCATCTTGATGATCAACAATTTTGTTCTGTGTGTGTAATTGCAAAATTGACAAGATACGACAATGACAGTGTTGTGTGTGATTTTTGTTGTTGTTGTTATTTCTTTCTTTTCATTACTTTTTTTGAAATGAAATTGAAAACAATTCATCATTTTTGTTGTCTTCTTTAAGTTATCTATTTTGTTGTTGTTGTTGGTTTTTGTCAAGAATCTTATATTTCAAGATGTTGTTTCTTCCATCTTTATTGTCATTATAATGTATGAGAGAAATTAAATATTCAGAAAGGTTTTTGTGATTGAGTGTCTTAACATTTCGATTTTATGTGGTGTGTGACAACTTGACATTTTTTATATTATTTTACTTTTTTGTCATCTTCTCAAAAGAAAGACGTTTTAAATGTGCCTGGTTTTATAATGGATTATTGAGCAGAGTTGTCGAGAAGACGTAGCGTCATGGTTTTTAATTAGTACGTAGATTTCATGAGAATAATAAATTATATATTTATTCCTGTTTAGAGTTTTTATTACTTGACTAAAAAGAATATTGATTATGTAACATATCGTAGGAAATAGCATCATCATAAGGTACTCAGTCACGAAGAACTTAATGATTTGGATGTAATTCTTTAACATTGGTTTAAGAGTTTTCATTATCACAAATGATCACACGATCAGTGGCTCTAACACTAAAACTATTGAGATTATATGTAAGAGAAGTTGGCAGAACACTGTAAGGAAAGTAATTCCTTTTGTAGAATTCACTTTTGTAGAATTCGCAAAGAGGAGGATTAAGAAGAGACAATCAAACGTTTTCTCTGACCTTACTTTTCTTTGCGATTTAACAGATCTCTTCTAAATCAATAATCCTAGGATTGATTCGTTTATTTACCCAACAGATTAATTGGCCATAAAAATTAAATTGTCTCTGTATGATCCGCTTAGATTGAATAAATGAAAAGTGCTTTACGCGAGTACGTGGCGTGTAGATCTCACGGTGCTACTTTTTCAACCACTGGGTGAGTAAAAAGTAAACAACTCACCACTGCCCCTCAACGCATTTATCCGACACCATTCATATGAGAAAAACATACGACACATTCATTGTATGTAGACGGGTGAGGCCTGTCGTACCCCACATTCAACCCGTACAATTACTACCAACTCATATCCAACGCTTAGTCCCACAGTCACTCCTCTGTGGGGTATCTGTTGTTTCGGCAACAGCACCGAACCTCTTTTCAATTTATGCAAGGACTAAGCCAGGCGGTAGACTGTTATACCCTGTAAGTCCCTGCCGACTAGAAGTGTTGGTAACACCTTAGTCCCCCTGGATTGCAATAACACCTAGGTGGAGGTTTCACTAAGGTACACACCCCCTGGGGATTGATAAACTCAAATGATCGACTTCATAATTTTGTTTGGTCATTCGAAAGAGAAAACAGGTTTCATTTTGTGAACGATTTCCCCACGATCATACTCTTTACGAAGAAACTGAAATTGTGGTCGGGTTGCACAACTTGTTCTACACAGCATTTGATATTCTTTGGCGCTGAAGATCATAGAACATGTTAAAGATAGAGTAGACTTAGTAAAGTCACTAGTTTCATGGATACACATAACCTTGAAGATTTTATCCCAATCTTAGCGTAATTGCAATCTGGCGGAAAGTAATGCACCCTCTACCACCAGTCTGCCGGGACTATAAACTGGTCGCGTAAAATGTATCCTGGAGTTCAAACCGGAGAACTGTAAAACATATTACCGGGAAGATCAATATCCCACATGGATATCATTCGTACTTTGTCCTGGTCACGTTTTAGGGGATGACCTTTTTGGGAGCACGTGATAGCTCAGGTTGAAACAGAAAATTACGAGAAAAGAATGTTGGTTAAGATCTAGACAGAGTAGACTTAGCAAAGTTACTAGTTCGATGGATATATTACCTTGAGGAACTTATCCCCATCTTGGTGTAATTGCAATCTGCCGGAAAGTGACGCAACCTGTCTGCCGGGACTATAAACTGGTAGTGTAAAATATATCCTGCAGATCATTCCTGAGAACCGTATGTTACTACGAAGACTGATATTCCACATGACTACCATTCGGACTTTGTCCTGGTTTGGTTCTTGGTCCTTTCTGAGAGCACATGGCGACACATGGCTAAAATCTAAATTCGCGGGAAGGAAATGTTGGTTATGTTATGTCCATGGGGACTTAAGTTCTATAGACATTATGACAATGGACATTATGACACACCACCCTCATGGCTTTGTCCTTGTCCGGTTTTTGGTTCTTTCTGGGAGCACGAGGCAGCTGTGGTTAAAACCCAAAGTCGCGGGAAGTGAATGATGGTTAAGAGACTGATACACAATCTTCGTGTAATTGCAATCTGGCGGAAAGTAATGCTACTAGTACTACTAGTCTGCTGGGTAAAATGTATCCTTTTGACCTGAAGATAAATATGTTGCCATGTAGACCGATATTCCTTTCAGACTTTGTCATGTTCCAGTTTTTGGAGAGGTCCTTTCTGCGAGCACGTGGCGGCCGTAGTTGAAACCTAAAGTAGCAGAAAGAGAATGATGGTTAAGAAACTGATACACGGTAAAATAATTATATAGATATATGTATGGTGCTGTTGCCAGGATACAGATACCGAGCAGCACAGTAGAAAATAGATCTTGTAATGAGTTGGTATCAAGTTGCGTACGAAACTTATATGGACCTTAACCCCCTGTACACCTAGAGTGAGAGTATCGTGTGTTTTTCTTCATTAATATTGAAAGTTGTTATTGTTGCATGGTGATGGATTAATTCAATTTAATTACCTTGTCAGGATGCATTCTTGTCTTTGGCTTAAGTCTAGAAAAGACTTGACCACTTTAAGTACTTTACAAATGTAAAGTTTTGCCCGTAATTTGTATATCACCTACAACTTCAATTGCTTAACTTCTATCAATAAAGCTACATACATACATATGTATATGTTAACAATATAATGATAATTTTAAATCTCCACTACACAAGTCCTCATCATAACCAGCACCCTACTCATATGATTTTATAAGCAATCACATAAAATTGCATAAAATTAATTAACATTTAAAAGAAACAAATAAACTGAAGAGGTCTCATATAAATGAAGTGCTTGTTGATGACTGCCAACCTAAATGCATGCAACAAATAATATAATTAACAACAGCGTAACAGCAACAATATGTATATAGAAATACTAAAACACTACAGCAGTGAATATAAATATTTCAACTTAAAATCAATTAAACTTGTGAAAATATCATAAAGTGGTGTAACATTAACATGAATAAGCTAGACAAGAATAAAAGCAGCAACAAAAAAACACAACTATCGTCAACACCATATCATCATCATGGCGTCATCATCATTATCATATCACCATAATAATGTTGGTGCTGCTTGTTGTTGCAGCAAGTTTAGTAGTCTAGATTTAAAAGACTAGATTTTAAAGTAATAATTTTGGTATTTTAATACCAGCAACGAGTAATAACAATGTTTTCAATGTAGATGTGTAAGTATGTATGTAGTTGAAAAATTTAAACATGTGTTTTTAAAACATTCATAAATTTCTTTAAATAGGGGGCCCTCTTTGAAACTTTAACATCGTCCCTGTTTAGTTGGTAATACTTAGTATCAGTTGTTCATTGCTGCATTAAAACTGCATATTTAATGTGGTACTATTGATCTGGTTATTACTATAGTTTGTTGAAACATTCTGTTATTATAGTCGGGATGCTTGCTATAGGGTAAAGATAATAAAGGAATAACACTTTCAAACTAAATGTGTTTCTAGTCGAAAACTTACCCACTTTATTGGGGACCAATCGGCTCAGAATCATTATACCCTATAACACTTTAATAGGGAGTGTATATTGTGTTTGTCTAATGCTTGTAACGCACAATAATATTGGTCCTATACCGACCTTAAAATATACCAATCGGCTCAGAATCATTTTATTAGTTGATTAAGCTATGTCCGTCTGTCTGTCCGTCCGTCCATATAAACCATGTAATCAAACTAGTGGCGAATGTATATTGGGTTTGTGCTGATGCTTGTAACGTACAATAATATTGGTCCTATACCCACCTTAAAATATACCAATCGGCTTAGAATCATTTTATTAGTCGATTAAGCTTTTTCCGTCTGCCTATCCGTCCGTCCGTCCATATAAACCATTTAATCAAACTACAGGTCACAATTTTGAAGATAATTTAATGAAATTTGGTACATGATCTGCCATTGTCCCAGGGACAAAGTCTATTGAAAATTGTTAAGATCGGTTCATTATTTCACCTAGCCACCATACAACTGAATCCCCGAGTAGGGCTTGTAAATATTGTAATCAAACTGCAGGTCGAAATTTTGGATGTAATTCAATGAAATTTGGTAGATGATCTATTGAAATGAAATTTGGTATATGATATTTTTTTCCCTGAGGGATGAGGCCTATTAAAAATGGTTAAAATCAGTCAATTATTTAACATAGCCCCCTTACAACTGAACCCCCGAGTAGGGCTTGTAAACTTGTAATCTCGACAAAAAGCTGGAAAACCAAGTTCCATACTAGCCTTAATGACCCTCATGATCTTTGTAAGTATAGGGCCTTATTTGACCCTACTAAAAGTTTTATTATGAAAACTTAATCATATTTTATTTTTGGTACAGGTGTAGGACATGGTCGGCCTCACCCGACAATAATTTCTTACTTCTTTTTCAAATAACTTAAATAGGTTAATCCCTTTGCATATGTTTGTATACGTTTACCTTTAACTATTTCCCTTAGTGTATTCATATCATTTTATTTAACTGCTTACTCCATACTAAATGACAGCATTTTAAAATTATAGTTTTAACTGAGCATATAACTTTAAATGTTAAGTAGAATAGTGATATGTTTGCATATAATATTGGTTTAAATGAATTTAATGGCTATTTGGTAAATGGAAACGATGAGGGTAATATAATATCAAAGTTAACTTGTTCTACAATTACTTAAATCTTTGCTAATGACACAACGCAATCGCCAAATGACTGGACTGGATTGAATGCTTATCCGTATGAAAATGTTAACAAAGTATTTTACAGGAAAATGTAAATTATGGTATCTACTTACTTTTTAGGATAGAATATATGGAGAAATAATATTACTGACCATAGGAATTGTTATTGTGAGAGAAAGCAATAGGAAATTAAAGGAACTTTAACAGATCAGAAATTGCTCAGTTATTAAGAGGTGGTAAAAGGTTTTCTATCAGAAATTACACAGTGTATGTTAAATACGGTTTTGCTTAAATCCAGAATATAAAAACTTGATTCAAGTACGGATACACAGTAATTTAACATAAGAGTTGCCAATCCTTTCTTTTAACAGTCTGCCAATTTTTCTCCAAGTGTTCACATGAATATCAAACTTCTTCAAGGAAAAAACTCAGGTTCATGGCTTTGTCAGTTCATCACCCGAGCTACATAATCCCTCGTCATAGCATTTCCTTTGCACAATGACAGTCAGAATGGGATCAATCCCAATGCATACCTTGACAAAGAAAAAGCAATTACTGATCTAAAGTCAATAGTAGGGGAGACAAGCACAATATCAGGTTAAAGTAATCTTCCGACATCTTGATCAAATTATAAAGTGGACAAAATTGTCTGGATGTCAAAAATATTTACATCAGTCACAGGGTGTTTAGTTTGTAAGTCATGAAAACAAAAAAAGACCAAAGAGACCATGAAAAGCCCATTTTTTTAAAGGCCTCGATGTCATTTTTTAAGAAGTCATACTTTTCTTGGATTCATTACTTGCAAACCGTTTGGAATTTTGATTTACTATCTGAGACAAAGTTGTAGCTTTTATGATAAAGAACAAAACTTGTGAATTTATGAAATTGAAAAAACTTCATTTTCTTTTGTTAAAATCAAGTGGAAAGATTTACATAGTAAAATTGCTCGGCATTTCTTAACGACACCTGTACGTATACGTGTTAATGATTTGATGACATTACAAATATAATGTATACGCCTAATTTAAAGAGGCACTTCGAAGCAGTTGATTTTTTTTAATGTTTTTACTATTTTGATCTTGAAGATTAAGTTTTTATACCCTACAGCAGGCATTATGGGTTTGTGCTCTTAATTGTAGCCAATCGACTGAGATTCACTTTCTGAGTCGATTTAGCTATGTCTATGTCTGTCTGTGTGTTCATGTAAAGCTTGTGAGAACGCTTTTAAGATAACTTGAAGAAATATAGCACATACTCTTCTTTTGGCTTAAGGATAAAGGCTATGTTTTAAATTGATCGCACCTCATCTCACCTCGCACCTGTGTTCTCAACGTTAACCCCGGAAAAACTGAACTTGTATTGTTTTCGGACAAATACAAAATTCCTCAATTCCCTCATCCTCATCTAAACGTCGAGGTTCTCATATGGGGTATGAATTTTTATACGTTATACGTTTGCAGAAAGGTTATTGAGTGCGTTGGGGTATTAACCCAAGAAATGTACATTGGCTATAAGAGGCAGTGGTCAAGCCGATAATGATGTATGGTGTAATTGTCTGGTGGCATGCACATGACAAATCATTAAACAGAAACACTCTTACGAAAGTTATGTTATGTTATGAATCGCCTCTTCTCAAACCATAAAGCACTGTTTGCTAGACTTGCTTCCGGTGGATCTCCATGCTAAACAACTGACAATGAGTACTGCAGCCTGATTAAATAACACAAAGGTCATGTTGATCTTCTCCCAAATCTATAACATGTTTCTGACTACTGTATTCCGGAACCGTGCATTACGAGTAACTTCCGGTACAGTATAATCCCTGAGTCTAATGACCCTTCACATGTATTCTGATATTCTGCATAAAAACTTGTACAGGAATGCTGGGCATCTCTCAATGTGATGGCGAGGCATTCAAGAATTACCCTTGTTTAGGTTAAAGAAATCGGGGATATAATTAGCAATACTATTGCCGATATCTTGGCAAAAGTCGGTACGAGGATGGTCGTACTGGATGTAGACCAGTAGAATATATCTGTTATTAGTTACTACTGATCATTCCAAGTTGCAATGCAAGACGCATTGACCTTCCATACAATAATTTTTGTAGGAGCTGCTAAAATGGGGAATTGCCCAGCCCTTGAATCGATTCGTTATCAGGTATTCAATGGACATAGTTTTCTGATCTATCAGATCTGTCAACTGTTCTACCTGAACGTATTCTCGCATTTCTAAAATTATCGAAATGGGTGTATAATCATACAATATGTTCTTCACTTCTCGTTATCATCTTTATTTTATGCACTTTATTATTTGCTCTTTCAATATTGTCTTTACTCTTGCTTCTTTCCAGACTTTACAAAGGGACCTAATAGGACCCGCGGTACTCGTGGTAGCATACAGTCTGCAGAACCTAACCTTACACATAACTGATACAATCTATATCATGAAGCTTCTAGATTGCCACCAAACACAAGACTCTTTTGAAAAGTTCATAGTACATTTCGATCGAAATAACAATATATCGACATACACCTGATAACTGATTTCTTGTCAATACGCTAGCCAATGCAAATCTTTTTAGAATCAGCCTCTAAAAGAATCCAAACTCTACACATATGCCAAAAAACCATTTCTGAAATAGATGTGTATTGAAATCCCTTTTACAATAATTTAAAGCATTTTAAATATACATGTCATCAATATTAAAACATCACAACACCAAAAATATCAATCACATTCAAAACTAAAACTCATCACTCTCTTACAGTGGCAGGCATACACAAAAGAAACACATTTATCATTTACCTTCGACTTACTCAAAAGAAAAGAAAAAAACAAAAACCTTCATTCTTTTTACGCTAAAGGATTTAAAACTACAAATACATACATGTGTATATATTGTAATGCAAATGTAAATGTATAGAATAAATTTAATTACATTTCAACCACGTATAATCAAATTCTACTTTATTCACGCGAAATTTATTTCCTTTCCTGCGTCATTTACATCCTGCAGAAATGACTGATGGAGTGAATATTTCAAAATTAATGTATGACTACCACTAGTACAATGATGTCTATGAGAACGTATACCAAGACTTGTGTGATGTGACGTGTATATTTAACGTGTGATGTCGTTGTCATTGTCACTCTATAGTTACCTGCCTGCTAGGCTGCCGGTATATGTATGTTCTTTATTTTATTGTCTGTTGTTGCTGCTGTTGTTGTTCATTTTGATGTTGATAACTCTGGCGTATGTAGATTTTCTCTTCTTGTTTTCGGTTTTTTTCTATATTTTCTTGTTTATTGCTGTGAATGTATGTTTATGTTCTTGTTGAAGTTTGATGTGTGATTGCTGACTGCTACTGCTTTTGCTGCCGTTTATTTGTTGTCGAGTGAACAGAAAAAAAACATATCTTTTTTTCTTATTCATATGTTTCTCTTCCATTTTATGTGCTCTTGTGAAACAACTTTTGTTGTTTTGCTACGGCGAAATGCACACAAGGGATACGCGCGAAGCAACAATACGCTGCTAAACAATTCCCATCAAGCAACTTCACTGTCACTTGTCACATCTCACATGTCAACATGTTGGCATTGAGGTGACAGACAGGAACAGAGGGAACCAAAAATTGCGAATATTTGTATACATGAAGAGAAAGAGACAATGTTGAGCACAAGAAATGAATGAATAAATGTTCGAGTTAACACATATACATATGCACATATGTATATGTGTATTTGTAATTTAAATGTTTTTTATGGCGCTACTTTAAAGAGTGAAATGTTTCAAATAAAGTTTGCTTTACAAAGTTGTACATCCCATATCCGGATCATCTTTACTTTCACACACACAAAGCATGGTTTAGAGTGTGCTTTAACAAGTTGTATGTCTTGCCCATATCCGAATCATCTTTGCCTTAATACACAGAAGAAGGTTCAAAATTTCTGTATTCGAATTTTAATCAATCGAACTCCTTGGATGATACATTATCCTTGTAAGTGTTAAGGATTTACCAGATTCATTTCAAAACCAAATAGTCCTTGTTATCGAAAATAATCAACAACAGTCTATCCTATGACACACTCTTTACACTATCCACTCGGTTCCGAAGTCCAAGTAGAGGTATCTCTTCGTTGTTCATATATACATAATTCTTGTACGATCAGAAACTTAAACCATTAATTAGTCTCGAAAAGGATAAGCAGATGATAAGATATTATCATCACATCAGTATGAAACCGTTGTGTCAATCTTGCAAACAATGTTTTGCTGATTATGGTCAAACATCTGTCGCTATGTTCCATGTTTGATCAGTTCATTTGGTATATTTGATTTGACTTGTCCTTTCCCAATTTGGATTCTAAGATATCACAGGTAGCTTTACTTGGGTACAAAGTTGATTGCTTTGTAAAGGATCTAAAGATGATTGATGAAAAAGAATTAAAATTTTCCGAGTTCAAGATGATAGTAACTCTTATGTTGATTAGGAGTTCTACGATTTCGATTTTGCATAGCATCGCTTTCTAGCCGCTTTCTTACAGACAAGGATTGTCCATCGGCGTTCAATGATTCTAGAAATCATGTACATGTTCTCAAGGACTTCAATGGCCCTTCTGCTGTCATTAAATAAAAGGATACCGTCTTATATCCAATAACACTGAATCTCTTCCGCTGCTAATTCAGATGCCATAGTTTTGACCTGTATTACCCTACAGTAATCTGAAAACCTTACTGAATCTCCATCCGACTATTTCCTTTGGTTTGAACCGTTTGTGTACATGAAGATGCAATCAAGCGAATGGTGTTCTCATAGAAAGAACAATCTGGGATGAATCCTGAATTGAAAATAGGTTTAGCAATCTTGCATTGACTGATTCATCAATTAAAAGAAAAAATATCTCATATGATGTTGAGGTATCCTTTTCATAAGGTGAAATGATCTCTCCTGATTGGCGGTTTTAAGAGAGAAATGTCATTGATATTATGAATCTCTCTGGATTTAAAATTTCATTTGTAATCAATTAAAAATGCTTTTTTTAAACGGAACCTGATTCATTCCTTAAAAACTCTGATAAAAGAGATATTTCGTTAGCAGATGTGTATGTGTGTGTTTGCATTTGAGGATATATTTTATGCTTTTGGCATTGTTTGCTTTCGCAACACTACGTTGATCCTGGTATTGTTGGTGATGCCTGACTGCCGTCTTTTTTTTTTCATTCATTCTTTTTATTTGTTTTTTTTTTATACTTCACATGACACAAAATGAATTACTCGCGTGAACAACAAAACTGTCAGGGCGCTGTCAGTTGAAGAGGCGTGTTGCATTCATGTTGCGTGCTTATGTTGAGGTGTCAGCAAGAGCTGTTTGAATATTTCGTTTTAGTTTTTTTTTCCTTCATTTTTCGACTTCAACGCAGAAACAGATGACAAGCAACAGCCGTAATACTCATGGTAGCAGCACAAGAAAAAGCTCGTTTTAATATACAAATACATACTTACATATGGATATAATATACTTATACTTACCGCCACTAAACAACAGCAATAGAGTCCTCCTCATCATCGCCATCATCTTTCGAAACGTACGATTTTTTTTGTGACTGCGGAATTTATAAACGCACTGACAGAAGCTGTTAAACAGTTTCGTTATTGTCTTCTTTATTTTTGTGTATTATTTTTCTGTTTTCTCCTTCATAGACTTACAATCAGTTTAAAAATTCTTCTTGACACAATACATAAGATAAATTATTTTAATTTCTTCCATGGCTGATGCTTTTGAGGAACTTACATACGGAACAACAAAACATTTTTTTTGTCAACTTAGGCAACGCCTCAGGTATTTTGTTAAATTGCTGGAAATCTTCGCTAGGCTTGAGGAAGGGTGCAAAATATATGTAAGAAATGAAACAATATCATAAAGTGTACAAACAAATCGTTGTAATTCCTTGGGTTGCTGCTTGATTTTGTTTGTCTCTTTGTTTTCATGTTTCTTTATCATTTTTACTGTTTGGTTTCTCGGAAACGGAAGGAATACATTGTGGTTATTCATGTGTGGTTTCATAAATGTGTCAGTGCATGTGTATGTAGTATGTTTACATGTTACTCATTCATATATGCAGTCGTTTTTTCTCCCATTTATATTTAAATACATATTTTTTGTTTTCCCTGTACCACCCCCTGATTATGTTAATGCTTTTTTTAAGTGATTTATTATTTTCTGTTTATTAGTGTAAATGTTGTATTGATATTTTAATTTTCGAAATATTTGTACACCACATCACGTTTTTAATGGAGCTTTCTACACTTTTAGAAAACAAAATCTTAAACAACAAATTTTTCAAGAACTTTCCGAGAACTATTCCTGTCCACCCAGCGAGTGCAATAAGTGAACTGAACTAGAACTGAACTAGAACTGAACTAGAACTGAACTAGAACTGAACTAGAACTGAACTAGTACTGAACTAGAACTGAACTAGAACTGAACTAGAACTGAACTAGAACTGAACTAGAACTGAACTAGAACTGAACTAGAACTGAACTAGAACTGAACTAGAACT
>NC_060950.1:61299982-61339982 GCF_022045245.1 Lucilia cuprina | reverse complement strand
CGTTGTTGTGTTGATGATGATGATGATGTTGTTGTTATATTAAATTAAGGTGTTACTGTAATATGATCTATTGGTAGTTATATGCTTGAATAAATACATGGAGCCATATACACAATACTTAATGTCATATGATATGATTTTCAAAGTTTATTATTTTTTTTAGAAAAAATATAATGAAAATTGATTATAATTGGGGATTGTATTAAATGAATTGGAATAAAACTGAAAGGACAAAGAGAACAAACTAGAATGAGAAGTTGCTGAGAAATTAGCTCAAATTTCAAAATTATTAATTAAAAACGAACAAAATTAAAGCAATTATGAACAGAATAAACAATACCCTAAACCAAGGCATTCCAAGCAGCGATAGCTGCTCAAACATTAGCCTAAATATAAGTGGGTAATACCAGACAGAATCTAGTCCAAACATTAGCCTAAATATAAGTGGGTAATACCAGACAGAATCTAGTCCAAGAGAGGAATAGACCAGATCCAGAAAAATAGAACTGAAATCATTGAATGTAATCTTAAAATTAAAAAATCTCTTGCTCTGATGTAAACAAATTGTTTAAACTTACAAGTAAACATTTCTTCGTTTTTTTTTTTTCAAGTATAAAATGACACTTGTATAACAATCCACTTTTTGTGTACTATTATAGTCCTTTAAGCTGTCAGAATGACAGTAAAATGCAAGAATATTCTCATTTTACATTACGTATCCAAAGCTAATGCTGGCTAAATGTTAACTCTTTTACAAACACATACAATACACTACCAACTGATTCATTCTTTGCAAAACACACATTACATCTCTAGCCATCATAAAGAATAGAATAGATTTTTTTTACAATTTTGCAAATGACATTACCAACACTGTAAATGTGTACCCTGTGTTACTAAAAAGATGGGAATGAGTATATGCAACATAGTTGAACTATTAAACCAAACAACGTGTTCCTTGTCTCACCCTGATGACTTTTCATCGTAGAATATGACATAAATGTCAGCACTGCATGTTGTATTTCATGACATTGCATTTTGATTTATTGTCGAGCATTAGAATGCACAACGTTGTATTTTTGTGAATGTATGAGTATCTTAATACAATATTGCACAATGGGCTGTAGAACTAAACTAGAACTGAACTAGAACTGAACTAGAACTGAATTAGAACAGAACTGAACTAGAACTAGAACTGAACTAGAACTGAACTAGAACTGAACTAGAACTGAACTAGAACTGAACTAGAACTGAACTAGAACTGAACTAGAACTGAACTAGAACTGAACTAGAACTGAACTAGAACTGAACTAGAACTGAACTAGAACTGAACTAGAACTGAACTAGAACTGAACTAGAACTGAACTAGAACTGAACTAGAACTGAACTAGAACTGAACTGGAACTGAACTAGAAAAGAACTGGAACTGAACTAGAACTGATATAATGTTATATTTCATATAGACAAAAGTTGGTTTTAAACACTAAACTAACCCACTGTTCAGATTTATGGTAGTTGAAATAGAGTATTCCTAGTATCATCAGTATAGAACGCACAGTACAACACACAAAAACACAAACAGTCATACAAAGTTGCCTGCTTGAGTGACTGGCTGTCACAGGACATAATTTATATTCGCATGCCTGAACTCAAAAAGTCCTCTTTAGACATTTACGTCTAGTACACAGTAAGTTGCTGTTGTTGTAGCAGTAAAAGACATTTATTCAGTGAGAAGAAGAGAGAGAATGAGAAAAAGCTTGAGAAAATTGGGTGGACATTTTGACATTTGTTGCTATTATTTTTCCTCACTTTTCTGTTAAAGTTTATTCCCATACACAGTTGTTTTCTCAGTAGTAGCAGTAGTGTTTGTTGTTTTCCCTTTAGATTTTCTAGTAGTTGTTGTTGTTTTTGTTTCATATATAGTTTTTAATTTTCTTGTTATTTCCCATTCTGTTGGTACATTTATATATTTTTTTCTTTTACTCCATATCAGAGTAAGTTTTTGTGCTTGTGATAGCTGCCTGTTTAATAATTTTTTGTAGCTGTCACTGTACATGACTGATGATGCCCACTGTGTCATGTTATATGCTCTATGATGGTCACTTAACTGCACAAGTCATCGCTTGACATTTTATTCGTTCTTGTAATATGTTTTAGAACGGATGAAGAGGAGGAGGAGAAGTTTGTGAATGAGTTAGGTTAAGAAATGATATTGGGTTGCATATGTATATATTTTTAGAATATAAGAATTATGACTTTTTGTAAAATGCGTGAGTAGTACTAATGTCAGAGGCATTGTTATGAGGATATAGACATAGAAAGATAATTTCTAGTATCGGGATTAGTTTTGGAACAAATCGCTATTCACCATCTTTAATTCTGCACCAAAATGAACATGAATCGGAAACGTAGTAAAGGAAAGAATTCCATTAATTGCTCTTATAGCAGTGGAATTTGAGTTATCCTCAGAGTTTAGGTTCTGGACATCGTTGAACATCTAAATGATGATGAAATCAGAACAACTATCACTGTTCTTTAAGACAGCTGGAAATGATTTTTTTGAAGAGAAGTATTCTTAAGTCGTTTGAGTTTTAAGTCATATATGTGAAAAATACCCAAAATCTTTTCGATGTCGGTTGACACTTACGACGCTACATATCGAGTTCTTTGCAATCATTTGCTTTCCTATTAGTACTTCCTCATGATCTCTTCGTAGTGAGACTACTTAGCCGGCATTTTGATAACTTACTAGATCTTCGGCTTAATTCCATGATCCAATAATTTTGCGTTCATAGCTTGAGTGGAAATACGATGTGTTTATCTACAAAATGCATCTTACTTCCGTGAACTTTCATGTCATCCAATGGACTTCTTTTCTAGACTCTTTTAAATGGTATTGACTTTAATCTCAACTTGGAAGAAGATCTTGATACCTGAGTCAGAAGAGACGCGTTTAAAACTCCAAGATAGCATTCTCCTTAGTATACATCCAATACATCCGTTTATTCAAAGCATTTACTTTAGAAAATTAAATCATTGCAAACTCAGTTCCAAGAGCACTAGATTTTAGATATGATGGCATACTCTATCTTGATTGAGCTTTTTTCCCTGATCTAGAGTGTTTCAGAGATGCACCTGTAATAAAAGTGATCGGTTTTATTGAAAGCACCGGCTGGTTTACGCGGAGACCCAACGAAGCAAGTAGTCAACGAAATTATGTAGAGAAGGCATCTCCTCAATATTACGGAATGGTTATTCTAAGTGGCCTCCGAGTGAACACGCTTGTTTGCGAGCAACACAAGTAACCTAACCTCATAAATGATGCCATTATAAGAATTGGAAGATTTCTTCTTATTCACATTAAATTCTTAGAATAGAAGAGTTGAGTATTTGAGATTCGAATATAAACTAACACTAGTTACTTTTAAATGAGTTTCTGAAGAAATCAGAAGATCAAGCAAAGAATCAAGTATTTTGTCTTTAGAAAAAAATGAGTTCCTTAGTAGTTCTCTATTGATTGATGTATTATTGCAGAAGAATCGCAAGTATTAAGTACCCAGAGATCCGGAATAAAGAGCTTTTGACATTTGGAAGTTTATACGATCTTTCAGGTAAATAAAGCTTGAGCAGTTATTTTAGTCATGCTTCTAAAGACACAGCAATTTCAAATCATGCAAAGAACTTGTATCTATCTGTAGAGGAAACAATCTTAAACCAATCAGTCTTAATAAAAATTGAATTGTATAATTCTCCAAAAGTTGCATATGGAATACAGAGGCAGGGTGTTGTAATATAATGACTGATGATACTAGGATCTATGACGAACATATTCAATTCCATGATCTTGACATTACAAACTACCGGATATAAGAATGTTGTATTGTTTATGTTGAATACATCTCATAACCGATTACTTTATATTAAATACACTTTAACCCGATGTCTATTTTTCACCTAAAATACTTAAGGCTCACTTTATCTACTCAAGCCAACTGCACTTGGATTGAAATCCAATTTAAATCTCAAGTTACCTTCCTAAATAAAAACATTATAAATTTTAAATTTTCCTCTAAGAATTCAATTCAATCAAATTGCAATATTGACATTGACTATGTCAACATAAACATTTAACTTTAGATTCTATGAACTATACAAACATTTTATGTATTCAAATCAAAGATCAAAATTTCCCAAAAAAAAAAAAAAAGAACGAAGAAGCAATGATGCATGAGTAGTAAAGAATTTGATGGAATAAAAATGTGCATAAACAAATTTAACTTGTCAAAAACAATAGTAGCAACTACTGCAATTGCTACAAAATGAAGCTCCTATACAATAAACAAATACTATAAACTTATACACATTCACATACTACTTGTTACTCTCTACACATATAACGAAAATATTCTCAAAAAAAAAGTAACGAACGAGATGCAATTTTCGAAAATGTAGAAAATGTCATTGAGCTGTCACAATGCATAGTGATGCAAAAATGTTATTATCCCCCCCACACACACTCAAACATTGAAACAGTGGGTGACAAACTGAATGTGACAGTAGCCTATGAGTAACATGTAGTGTAGGAATACACAGCAGAGTTTGAAAGAGTTAGTTGTTGGAGAAATAGAGAGATTTTGTTAGGAGCTCATTCGAAATCTGCTTAAGAATTTAAAGCATAATGAACAACACACAGTAAGAAGTTTATTAGATTTTAACAAAATTACTCGTGCCTCTTAAAGAAGTCTTTTCTAGTTTTTAACCCAACTCTGGATCTTTCAGAGGCTCTCAAATTCCAGCTCTCTTGGTATGTAACAAATTGACAACTATGTAACTGTAATAGTTACTGATCCGTTTTAAAATATTTAAATCTTAATCGAACTGAACTAGAACTGAACCAGAACTGAACTAGAACTGAACTAGAACTGAACTAGAACTGAACTAGAACTGAACTAGAACTGAACTAGAACTGAACTAGAACTGAACTAGAACTGAACTAGAACTGAACTAGAACTGAACTAGAACTGAACTAGAACTGAACTAGAACTGAACTAGAACTGAACTAGAACTGAACTAGAACTGAACTAGAACTGAACTAGAACTGAACTAGAACTGAACTAGAACTGAACTAGAACTGAACTAGAACTGAACTAGAACTGAACTAGAACTGAACTAGAACTGAACTAGAACTGAACTAGAACTGAACTAGAACTGAACTAGAACTGAACTAGAACTGAACTAGAACTGAACTAGAACTGAACTAGAACTGAACTAGAACTGAACTAGAACTGAACTAGAACTGAACTAGAACTGAACTAGAACTGAACTAGAACTGAACTAGAACTGAACTAGAACTGAACTAGAACTGAACTAGAACTGAACTAGAACTGAACTAACACTGAACTAGAACTGAACTAGAACTGAATTTGAACTGAACTAGAACTGAACTAGAACTAGAACTGAACTAGAACTGAACTAGAACTGAACTAGAACTGAATTAGAACTGAACTAGAACTGAACTAGAACTGAACTAGAACTGAACTAGAACTGAACTAGAACTGAACTAGAACTGAACTAGAACTAAACTAGAACTAAACTAGAACTGAACTAGAACTGAACTAGAACTGAACTGGAACTGAACTAGAACTGAACTAGAACTGAACTAACACTGAACTAGAACTGAACTAGAACTGAACTAGAACTGAACTAGAACTGAACTAGAACTGAACTAGAACTGAACTAGAACTGAACTAGAACTGAACTAGAACTGAACTAAAACTGAACTATAACTGAACTAAAACTGAACAATAACTGAATTAGAACTGAATCCCATCAATTCTGAACTTAACACCCAGGTTTCTTGAAGCAGTTACTCTTTAGTTTGGATCCATCGAAGATAGTCTATTTGTTTGCGATCTATTAAGGAGTGAGATCGAAAAATACTTAACACACGTTTTTCATTACATTTTTCAACCAAAGTATTATTTGATTTTTTTTTTTTGATCAAGTTACCTTTGAAAAACATGTCAGTTATTATGTGTAATGTCAATTATATTAATTTTTTTGTTAATCTGATTAAAATGAGTGACCAGAAAAAAGTGCGTACTGAAATTATTAAATATTTTCAACTAAACCCAACTTCGTCTTACAAAAAGTTGGCCAAGCATACAAAGGTCTGCCGTCAAACTGTTTCCAATGTTATTAAACAGTACCGGGAGAACTTGTCAGTTGATAGAAAACCTGGTTCAGGTAGAAGGAATGGTCCATATGATGTTTCTAAAGCCAAAAAAATAGAACGCATTTTCAAAAGAGCTCCCAACACATCCGGTAGGAAAGCAGCTCGGTTAGCTCAGTGCTCGGACTATTTGGTACGAAAAGTTAAAGCTAATGCAGGTTTAAAAACATACAAGGCTCAAAAAGTTCCTGAAAGGAACGCTGCTAAAAATTTAGAGGCCAAAAACAGAGCACGGAATTTGAAGTCAAGTTTTATAAAAAAATATTCTTGCTGCATAATGGATGACGAAACGTATGTTCTGGCAGATTTTTCGCAACTTCCAGGTCAAAAGTTTTATGTTGCTGATGCTTGAGGGAATGTTGAAGAAAAGTTTAGGACCCAAAAGCAGACAAAATTTCCCAGAAAGTTCTTGGTATGTCAAGCAATATGCAGTTGCGGCAAAAGAAGCCAATCATTTGTTACAACGGGCTCTATAAATACCGAAATTTACATCAAGGAATGTTTACAAAAAAGGCTGCTTCCATTCATAAGACTTCATAATGTGTCCACTTATTTTTGGCCTGACTTGGCATCCTGTCACTATGGTAAACAAGCCCTTGAGTGGTACAAGAACAAAAATGTGGTATTTGTACCAAGAGAGGCAAATCCTCCAAACTGCCCGGAGCTAAGGCCAGTGGAGAGATATTGGGATCTTGTTAAAACAGAATTGAAGAGTACAAAAAAGGTGTCCAAAAGTGTGGTAGATTTTAAACGGAGATGGACTACATGTTCGAGCAAAGTGACAGAAAGCACTATAAAAACGTTAATGGAAGGGTTTCCGAAAAGGGTTCAAAATTTCATCACTAGTGATTAAAACTATAAAAATATTTTTTTTTGTAAATTGTAATAATAATTTGAATCAAATAAAAAAAAATAAAGCTGTAAGTTTAGTGGTTTCTTTTTTATAAACATATATGTATGTTAAGAATTTTTCGATCTCACTCCTTATTTGGTTTTATCGATTTTAGGAGGTCGTTCTCGTGAATTAGTAAACTTCGACCTAATTACTTTGGTTTTCTTAACTGAAACTGTTTGTTGCACAAAAATAGGAGTCTTTCTTTCCGATAGACCACCGATAGATCCACTATATCATACAAGAAGTAGCTGCCCAGCAGACTCATTCTATAATATTCTTTAACTTGTTTTAGCTAGGTGCTCCCGAAGATTGTCTTCAACATATTTCGCAATATTTGAAAGGAGTTCTGACAGCTTGATAACTGCAAGCACATATTTAGCTTCTTTATCTGCTTTACCGATTTCGAAACCCAATTTCTCAAAACCGATGTTGTAATAGTAAGGACACGGCTGTCGTTGCAATGTTAGTGTCAGATACTTGATTACTGGATGAAGATTTAAATACTTTAACATGTTTAGCTCTTCAGTGTTAATATTTTATAGCCAGATGTGTTGAAAGCTTAAACCTTAATATGTGTTGCTGGTCTTAGGGATACACTTACTGAGGAAATTCTCTAAAAATACCATCATGCATTAGGTTTCCCTGGATATCTGTTTAAAACTCCTCACAATTTGAATTTCATGATTCAATTCTTTTAAAGAAATGTTCAGCTGCTTGAGTACACTCGGCCTGTCATAGATGGGGGATGTCATCAAATATAAAATACATATAATGTGAAATGAAGCAACATAACAAATTGTGACTTCAACATATTACAACAACAGAAAAATGACATGCAAATATATTTACCATACGTGAATAGAGTTAAAAGTAAAGAGAAAAAATTCCAGCAAAAAAAAATGCATACCATACAAAGAGCATAGAAATAGATTTCCATCTATAAAGACGGTAGTAGTAGTAGTAGTAGTCCATTTATACATCCATATACATAAATAGTTAGTGGTGGTAGTAGTAATACCCAAAGAGTGTTGAGTTGTAACCGAAATTAATGGTAAATGTCACAACGATATGTTTACTGTTTTATTTGTATTTACACTGCAATGGTGGAGTCAAGTTGTTGTTGTTGTTTTAGTTTTAGAAGGCAATACAACACAAGGAGATGTAACGAAAAAACTTGATCTAAACTCTTAGAATTTACGTAAAACAAACAAAATTTTTGTTTGCATATTTTCATTTTATTCTACAGAAACATACTGAAATATTTAGGTAACGTGATGTATGATAATTTTTGTTGAATTTTTATTTGTTGTTAACATTGATACAGGGTTTATAAAGAGGAAATATTATTTAAAGTGAAATATATGACACTATACTGATATGGATCTCTAGGAAGCAAATTCAAATTCAAACCAACGAAATACATCCTCTACTGCCAGTAGTCACCTTAAGTCTTCAGGCATGATATAGGAGCTTAAGCATTCTAGGGATATGAACTAAGAAGTACTATCCCTATACCTCATATCGTCTGTCCTCTATATTCAGAGCGGTTGTGGTCTAAATGACCATCTTTGGTCGCCTAGAGATTTTAACGCTACAGAGGTTCCTAGGTAACCCAAATCACAGTCCCGATCTACATCGAAAAGAAATATGACAGGGGAAAGGGGGAGCCACCCTAACTAAGGGAACACACGCAACCCAAACACAGTCCTGGAACAACACCGAAAAGAAATATGACAGTGGAAATGGAGAGCCACCTTAATTGGTAACGTCTATCCCTTAGTTAGGGTGGCTCCCCTTTTTTTTCTGTCATCTTTCTTTTCGGTTTCCTAGATATGGATCTCTAGGAAGCAAATTCAATTTCAAACCAAAGAAACACATCCTCTACTGCCAGTAGTCATCTTAAATCTTCGGGCATTGTACAGGGTCTTAAGCATCCTAAGGATGTGAACTAAGAAGTACAATCCTTATACCTGGTAGCGTCTATCCTCTATGTTCAGAGCAGTTGTGGGGTAAATGGGCATCTTCGGTCTCCTAGATATCAGGATGCTACAGACCAGACATGACAGGAGTAATCTCGAACGACAGTCTCTCAGGTCTTAAAAGGATTAAACCTTTATGATATGAGGACTGGCGAATGGTGTCCTCTGAGCCGCAAAAAGTGATAACAAATGAACAGAAAGGAGATCCTAGACTATGACCAATATAGACCTAAGTATCTATAGAAACTAACGTGTATATATAGACAAGTACTCCTGGTCTGCTAGCCAAAGACAGGTCTCTCAGGTCTGAAAGGATTAAACCTTTATGATATTGATGAGGAGGACGGACGCAAAGTGTCCTCTGAGCCTCAAAAAGCGGAAACAAATGAACAGAAAGGAGATACTAGACTGTGACCAATATAGACCTAAGTATCTATAGAAATTACGTCCAATGTGTTCCTAAACGTTTATATATTCCTAAAATCTGATCCGAATATAGCCTGATATATACAGGAGAATCCCCCCAATTGATGGGTTGTGGTCTAACTGTTATCGAAAAAATTACATCTCCTCCCGATACACCCATTAAACAATGCATACACAACAGAGAGAAAAATGACTCCTACTAAAGATGTGTCATTTAACATTATGCGAACTAACTGATGTTGAATGCTATTGCCACTGCTGCTGTTGATGCAAACCCTAGGCAAGAAAACAGTCAACCCATGTCCATGTAGTCTTCCAATCATTATACTTATCTTCAGTAGCTGCAACAATAATACTTCTGTTTATTTATACATTTTTTTGTTGATATCCTGTACATTTCTTATGGTTTGAATTTGCTAGTTTATGAGTGCATTTGTCATATGCACATTTATATATTTGCACACAAATGGATTTTATAGGGTGAGCAGTAAATAAATAAACTAAATCTAGTAACAAGTTGTAAGAAATGAAATGTTGCAAAACAGTTATGCAAATTCGCTTAATTTAAACAATTTAGCTATAAGTAAAATTTATTTTCTTCAGGCTCACCCTAACCTACTTTAAACTGTTTGCTACTCTTTCTTTCCAAGTAAGTTTTTTCTACATATTTTTATTTGATGTTTAAAAATATCATGTTACTGACACAAATGGACATTGGACAGATGAAAACATTTTGTTTGTTAAGAAGAAAAACTGTAATGGAAAAGTAAGAAAGGAAAGATGCAGAAAAAAAATATTAATGACATCATAAGATTGACAAATTTAGATTGTTCGTTCTATGGGTAATATACATTCATATAAGTTGAAATATTGCACACTTACAATTTGAAAGATATATTAAGATTTTTTTTTTTTGTAAAATTAAAGAAAATGTGTCATTTTTTTTATGTCATTAAAATGATTTGTTCTGTTAACGAAATGTGTTATAATACTGTGGGTTCACTCAAAAATAACCACTACCAGAAAACAAGATATGACGTTGACAGCAGGATATGCAACGGAACTTGAACTCAACTAAAACTGAACTAGAACTAAACTAGAACTGAACTAGAACTGAACTAGAACTGAACTAGAACTGAACTAGAACTGAACTAGAACTGAACTAGAACTGAACTAGAACTGAACTAGAACTGAACTAGAACTGAACTAGAACTGAACTAGAACTGAACTAGAACTGAACTAGAACTGAACTAGAACTGAACTAGAACTGAACTAGAACTGAACTAGAACTGAACTGAACTAGAATTGAACTAGAACTGAACTAAAACTAAACTAGATCTGCAGCAGAACTGAACTTGAACTAAAAGTTAACATAATCTTTACTTTATTTTACAAGAAATTTTATCTCTTCGATTATTACTTTTTTGAGAAAATTTTACAATAATGTATTTGTTAGAAAATACTATCCTTGTTAAAAATTTTAATATTTAAAATATTCGTGTCAATATTATACATTATATATTTACCATGAGAAAAAGACAAATTAAGCATTTTGACATTTCCTGTTTGTTTTTCATCTATTTATTTTAACAATGTTGGTGTCTAATTTTTTCTTTTATGCCACACTAAACCCAAAATAAATAATAGAAAATAAAACAATCATAAATTAAGCCTAATTAATAAATACGACAGTGAATGTCTGTATTATTTTGTGCTCTGTGGTCAGCGGGTGACTAATTGTTAGATAAACATTTACACAAGAGCAACAACAGCGATAATTACAATAATAATGATAGCAACAATCAACCATAATGATCATCCACTAAATGACACACATGTCATTTTGACATGTGTTTACAAGTAGACATCTTAAGGGTATATTGTCACACCACTTGGCATATGTTACATTTGCACATACACATACACACATTTACAGACAAATAAGAGTGCCCATTGTGCAGTACAATTATTCATCAATTTCTACGTTTTGTTTTACAGAGTAAATTTTACATATTTACATGCTAGGTAAGTGGATGTGTTCGTCTGTTTGTCTAATAGGATGTGTTACAAAGTTTACACCCGCATAGATATTACTTTTGAAATGTTTGTACATCACACATTTACTAAATATTTGTGTAATAATCAGGGGAACCAAAAATATTATGCTGTAATACATACATTTTACCAGATAAAGCATGTTTTACTCTAAATAACAATATTTTTTGTATATTTAAAGAATAGTATTTGATTTTAACGGCATTTTCCACATGAATTTTTCTTTCGTAAATATTTTTGGTGCCCCTGATAACAGAAAAGTTCATACCTACATAGGATCTGTTTATAGTTTGTCTATATATATATATATGTATGTATATATATTATTTATTTTGTCTGTATATATGTATGTAAATATAAAAAAAGTGCATTTAACAAATAACATATCAAAATCTGTGACAAGCTAAATAAAAACTGTCAAATGTACGAACAAAGAAACGAAAGACAAACTTAAAAAAAATAAAACAATTTATATCCAACAACCATCATGAGAATACTGTTGTGTGATGTTTTTGTCAGACAAACAATAAAAACAAATTTTTAGACAGAAACATACAAATTTTAATTTATTTTGTTTATTCTACACAAATTGGTTTTTGAAAGAACATTTTTTTTTTCTATGTAATAATTGTTCTCAAAGTTATACATTCTAGTTCAGTTCTAGTTCATTTCCAGTTCTGTTCTAGTTCAGTTCTAGTTCAGTTCTAGTTCAGTTCTAGTTCAGTTCTAGTTCAGTTCTAGTTCAGTTCTAGTTCAGTTCTAGTTCAGTTCTAGTTCAGTTCTAGTTCAGTTCTATTTCAGTTCTATTTCAGTTCTAGTTCAGTTCTAGTTCAGTTCCAGTTCAGTTCTTGTTTTGTTCTAGTTCTAGTTCAGTTCTAGTTTAGTTCTAGTTCAGTTCTAGTTCTTGTAATAAAAAGGCACTCGTATAATAAGAAGAACAATTTTGGCTTTTATATTGAGACTTGCAAGATAAATATATATATATATTTTTTCTGTAAATATCAAATTTAAATTATATATTACTTATGTATTTCTACAAATTCTTAGATTGCCAAATACAAAATAAAACAACTTTTTTATAATAAATATTTAAATTGACCACCGAGCCGTAATAAAGTAATTTGTGTATATTTTCTGTATGAAACATTGCATTTGACATATTTCAATTTAAATTTATTCACACACTGTTTAAAATGTTCATTAATTTATTAGAGCACGAGTATCAGCAGTTGTTGTTTGTACTAGTAGTTGTCTACACGTATGTAAACAATATTTTAATTAATACAAACAACATTGTATAAGAAGAGAAAATATAGCAACAATATTTAGTTTAATTACAAAGTCGTTAATTATGATGTAAATATATTTGGGTGACACTTAAACATTAATGTGAAATATAAATTTGTAAAATCGTATCTGTATGTATTTAAGCAAAAATTGAAAAATAAATTTTGGCAAAGAATTTTTTTTTTAATTTTATTTTTTCACTTAGGTATGCTAATTTTCTGACCCCTTTAAAACCTTTTCTAATTAAGACAACTAATTAGAAATGCCAAAACTAATTAAATAGCTTTCATTTTATAAACATACTATTGTTAATGATGATGTTTTTGTTAAGATCTTAATAGTGTAATTATAAATTATTACTAAAATCAATATTTTAAAAATATCTAATAATTCAATGTCATCACTAAACACCAAAACAATCTTAAATCATTAGATACCTGTTTTTGGGTATTTTTTTCATGTAGCACTCCTAATTTAAGTTTATTAATTGCTGCTCATTACTGTTGGGGTTTTCAGTAGATGATCAATCAACCACCGAACATTAAACTATTATCTAGATTCATTAAAAAATACCTAAGGTATACGATACATAATGGTGAGTTGTGTTGTATTAGGTTTTTTTCTTTAAGAAATTTTATGACATTTATCACTCCCTCGTTTAGTATCTTTTTATCTTTCTTTGTATTTAAATTTAATTATTTCATTTTAAACTACATAAATTTAACTTACATATATAAACAAACAATAAATTTTAATATACAAATGTTCAGCTTAACTGGACAGCATGAAAGGTGAAGATATACAGAAGTCAACATTATTATTTTTATAACTTTGTGATATTTTCAATAATTATATTGGACACAGCAGTTTTTTCGTAAAATTGAGACCTTAGGGGGCCTTTAACTTTAGCTATCCAGTCTCATTGGAATCAATACTTTATCGCATATTATCCATTAAGGTTTTCAAAAAAAATTTAATATATTTAAGAAAAGCATATCGACACATTTATTCCGAAGTAAGCTTAATGTATAACTTAAAGGGTAAGTCCAAGAATTGGATTCATTACTCCTCGAGATTGCTTTCAAATTCATCTACTCATGCTGAAATTTTGAAATCTTTTGCGAGAAGCAGATTTTATCTTAAAACAAAGGAAATGCGAACCATATAAGAGACCTTGAAAACCCATCCAAAATGTTGTTTAAACGCTACAAAATAAAAAAACTTTGCAGCTAAATGGAAAATGAATCCATTGCAATAATCCGGTTGATAATAATTCGCTTAGGAATCCCAGAAAACTAGCCGAATTGACATTAAAGTCAAATTTGGAAAACGCTAATGAAATGCTTCGTATTTATCATGATAACGATCTTCCATATATTGTAGTTACTGTTGAAAACTGTTTAAAAGGAAATAATTCGTTAAATTGTTTTGTCATATAGTCCAAAACCTGTCGTCTGACTACGAGATGCAGATGATCGATACAGCAACATCAAAAATTAGGTTGATTCGTTTTTAGCCTGCAAATATATTGCCAGAAATACTCATTAAAACTTTTTAGAATGAAATGTTATGAAGTTTTGACTTATCCGCCAAAAACATTCTCGTCCGACTTCTATGTAGTTATTTTGATCGATGCAAAACTCTCTCAATGAGATACTATTTACTATAGAACAGATTATTCGAAAAAAGGTTGATTCGTTTTTGGCCTCAAAACAAAAAGTTCTAAACTTAAGATCAAAGACGTTATTGTTTGCGAGCACAAACAAAATTTTTTATATCGGGAGGCCTTGGAATCTTCAAAAGTGTTTTTCTTTCGTTTATGATGTGAAGTCGAATTCTATTGGCATTTAAGTTAGGTTGGCGACTAATATCTTGGATGGTGGGGAATCTCTCTTCTTCATATAAAGTATCTCAAGAGATCAGTAACGATCTTCCAAAATTATTATTATTAGAGAGCATTCAATACTAAATCACACATAGTGATACTAAATCACACATGGTAAGCATAGTACAGGTCAGATGTGTTGTAGTCTAGATATAGTTGTCTACGTCAGCGAAGAAACTGTGAACACCTCATTGGTTGCGATAGCTCCCGGTTTAAAAAAAAATTCTTACAATCGTTTTATGTGATGTCCGAAGTTGATACTGCCTCACATTGAGTATTTTCCAATTTATTTGAATGTTATGGTCATAGGTAATATGTTAGTCTAAAAAAGCATATTTGTTGAATTAAACCTGAAGACACCTAGTTCTTCATTGGGACTGTTTAGTAGTTTACTACTGCGAAGTTTTAAAGATCTACAAATCTGACATTCTCACACGTAATAAAACTGTTATAACCTGTAAGACTTTGTTCAGACTTCTCCAACTTTTCTGGATAGCTGATTGACGGGAGAATCTCCTACCAGTCCAAAAGCTCTGATTTACATATTTAGATTTTCAATTCAGTAATACTAATTAATTGCCTTTAGCTTCTTAGTCTTCTGGAAGGGTGGCAGTAAAACTTGTCATTTGCTAGGTGTTTAAAGAACCCCATGCAGAAGTTTCTGTGAAACTATAGATAATACAAAAGACTCTGCAAAATCTTGGCAAAAAAAGTTATGAGAATGCGAAAAAATTTCGTCCAATTAGTGTTTCATCTTTTCAGCTCAAAACGTTGGAAAGACTCATGGACTCATATATTACGCAACGAGAGAGCTCACCACGTCTTTAAACTAGTCAACATGTCTACCTTAAAGGACAATCTACGGAGACATCCCTACATGAGGTTGTAAGAGTTATAAAAAGATCTCTCAAATTCAAGCAATATACTATAATAAGATCCTTTTTAGACAGTGGGCTTGAAGTAATTCCATGCAAAACAGAACTGATACTATTTACAACAAACACCAAGATTCAAAGCTTCAACTTGCCTCGGTTAAAGAACTGCGAAATTCCCTTATCACATAATGTCAAATATCTAGGAATTATCCTAGTAACATCAAGCATAGAGCCAAGAAGACAACGGTTACTACTATACCTGTCGTAAGATGTTTATAATTAAATGGGGAGTTAGTACCTACATAGTTAAATGGATCTAAATTGCTGTATTATGTCCTATTCTTACGTACGGATCTCTTGTATGCTGCACTTCAACTAAGAAGAAGTTTGTTGTGGATCAGCTTTACAAAGCTTTGAACAAACCATTCGACTATATTACTCCACAGATGAGTAGAATTTTCAAAGTCTGAATTTCTACCAGGACCAAACGGGTTAGAGGTAACCTACCGAACCACAGATGGTTCTACAATGAATTGCGGTATTGGTTTTGGTGTCTTCTGTGAAGAAGCTAGGGTAAGAATATTCCACCGTCTTCTAACAACTGTAGTGTCTTTCAGGCTAAAATATTTGCGATAATGTCAGTCTGTAGGAATTTTTGTCGATAGGTAAGCGGCACTTCTCTCACTAAACTCCTATACCTTCACTTTCCTATTAGTAAGACAATGCAAGAACGATCTTTCAAGGTTGGGTCGCCTGTCAGATATTATCCTTGTTTGATTCTCTGCGCATAGAGACTACCATGGTAATGAACGGGCAGACGAGCCTGCCAGAGATCTGCTCTTGATATTTAGTTGCAACTCCATTAGATTTTTTTTTTCATCAAAAGGCTGAAAATAGGTGGAAAAAACTAGATACATGTAAAGAGGCCAAGAAATTATAGCCCTCCTTTAATGACAAACGCTCAAGACACCTTTAAACCGAAGTGGCTGGGACATATCGCAATTGCAAATACAGGCAAAAGGAAACGATATTTCATCTTCTCCGTGAATGAAACTGTAGTGTCATTCAACAGGAATCTTTGTCGATCTGGATCTGTCAAGGCTGAGTCGCCTCTCTGACATTATCCTTGTTTGGATTAGGTGGAGACCTCGACACATGTAAGACGCTTAGTTATGAGTTGAATGAGAAACATACGAGACACCTTATAATCCGAAGTAGGTGGGACATATAGAGGCTGATTGCAGTAATAAGATGACATTGGATGTCATTCAACAGGAATCTTTGTCGGTCTGAATCTGTCAAGGAAGAGTCGCCTCTCTGACATTATCCTTGTTTGGATTAGGTGGAGTAACCTCGACACATGTAAGACGCTTAGTTATGAGTTGAATGAGAAACATACAAGACACCTTATAAACCGAAGTAGGTGGGACATATAGAGGCTGATTGCAGTAATAAGATGACATTGGATGATAGGCAGACATACAAGACAGTTTGAGCTCCCTTTCAACGATCACTATCGCCGGAAACGATATTTCGCCTTCTCCGTAAATGAAGCTGTAGTGTCTTTCAATAGGAATCTTTGTCGATAATCAAGCGGCACTTCCCTCACTAAAATCGTATACTATCATATCCCTATTAGTTTGACAAAGCAAGAAGGTTCTGCCAAGGCTGGGTCACTTGTCTAATATTACCCTTGTTTGAGTTCCAGCGTATAGTTTCAGCAGATGAATTGTCTATAAGAGCAGTATCCTCGAATTCTTTTATCAGCTTGGACTCCATTTCAACGATCACTGTCGCAATTGCAAAGAAAGGCAAAAGAAGAAAACGATCTCTTCGACTCTACTTGACAGTTCGCGTTTAGTGAACTACCACGTTAACAATTCTTGAAACTAATAAGTCCTAGTTTAGTATGGCTACTAAATTCAAACTAATGACTGTTTCTAACACACATCTTCAATAACAAATAGATCTACTTAATATTATTTATATTTAAAATTAATTTTTATTATAAAATGCTTTTATTTAAAATTTTCACATAATAACAACAATTTAATTTGCCAAACAACCCGTAATAAGAAGCACTTATTCTGCCACAACCAAGTGTTGCGTTTGACACAAAAATTACTCTAAATTTTATATGGTTCTCAAAGAAAAGAACAAAAAAAACTTTTTCTTTTTATCTTTCAAAAGTTTACATACTTTTTTGTTTTTGTTTTTTTTCTTTTATATTATAATTTTTCTGCCTTAAAAGATATCATAATAATAACTCAATTTCCACTTCAATTTGTCGGCTGTCATTTGTAATTGAGTTCAATTTAGTATGATGAAAGCCGTAAAAGACAAAAAAAAGTTTTTTTTTACAAAAAACAACATCAGAAGTTTGGAGTGTTTTGATGTTTTCAAATGATTTTGATTAAAGTTGAGTGCCTTAAGATAATTTTGGAATAAAAAAAAAACAAAATTTTACATAATTTATTTTATGGCTGTGAGTATTAGTTAATAAAATGATTAAGTATCTCAAAAATAACATAAATTCTCCAAAAAAAAAAGAAAAAAAAACTTTCTACATATACTTATACATATAACACATAATGATAAACTTGTTTAAGGGAATCAAATGTATTTGATAAAACAAACTATTGTTTTTTTTTAAGGCGCCTTAAAAAATGATAAATATCAACTAATTAGTTAAAACAAAGACGCCTTTAACTATCCAAAATATGTCGCGCCATGGCTACTTGACAATTTGTCAATTAAAAAAAAAAAAAAACTTTACACACAACAACACAAAATGTGTTTTAGAAAAATTGACAATATCGAAACTAATCCCATAATAATCATTTGTTATAAACAAGACCTGTAGTGTTTTGAATTAAAGAAATTTTATTTTATACCCAAATACATTTATGAATTTTTAATTATTTATAATAAATTAGGGTCATTATTAACGTCACACAAACATACATACATGTATATCTGTAGTTAAGTTAGAATACTTTATGGTTTTGTAAATAAAACAGCTGATGATTAAAATTAACGATAATGACCGAAAATTGTGACAATAGACAATGGACACAACATCGCTTGTAACTGAACTGAATACTGTTGACTAAACTCTTAGTTTAACAAGTGGCTAAAGATTTTTGTACACGTGAATGGGTAAAACCCCTTCAATGATGATGATAGTAGTAGTTATGGTTTAAACAATATTTTGTAATAGAATCAATTAAATTTAATGATATGACTAAAAGCTTTGGGAAATCTATAAGTCGTTTTCTAAATGTATGTAAATTAAGTCAATATTGTAGATATTTAAATCTATTTGACCATTTATATGCATATGTTTACTTGGTATAAACTGCATCATCATAAGTTTGATATCTGTAAGTAGTCGGTTCCACTTTTACAGCTGATTGAAAGAGAACTAAGATAAACAGTAGTAATTTAGGTCTAAATTGGGAAACAACTCTCTCGTGATCGCGATTACTTCTTAAACACATTCAGACTTGTGCCTGAACTTGAGTCCAAGTCACTTTATAAAAATACATGTAAGAAGCAGAGAAAATATATGGAAAATTAGAAAAGAGAGTACAGATAAAGCATACACCAAATAGAGGATAATATAGTCATGAAATGTGATCTTAGTCCAACTATGACAAATTGGCTTTATAAAAGTGCAATATCGAACTACAACAGGGAGTTCAGCGTACATGCTGCTTGGGTATATGTGGTGCCATGTGTACTACTTCAACTAAGGCTCTGGAAACGTTGCTAAATATTCCACCCTTTGAAACCTTTTTAAGATATGAGGCGACGCTTACAGCCGAACGACTATTTACTTTAGGCGAACTGTCCAAAAGCGGTTAAAGAACACGTGGGGCTGGGATTCTATATTGAAGACTCAGAAACAGAAATATACTACCGTTTACCATATCATAACACAAGCTTCCAGGCAGAAGTACGAGCAATAACGGAATGCATCGTATGGGTACCAGCTCACTCAGGAGTAGTCGGTAACGCAAGGGCGAATGTAATAGCTTTAAAAGGGAATGGAGCTCGAGGCTGTTAACATGACAAACGCAAAACCATTTGACGCAACAAAAGTTGAACTAAAAATATGGGTGAGAGAATCCCAAAAGGTCTCTTGGAATAACGAAACAGTGGGAAGTATCACAAAGATCCTATGGGGTGACTCTGATGAGAGCAAGACGAAAAATCTTCTCAAAATGAGCAAGTCTAAAGTACGTATTCTGAGTGAAAACACAGGTTTACGAGCATATCTATGCAAAATTGGACGTGCGGATTCAGACGTATGTAGAGCATGTTTACAACTGCCAGGGATTCGTCGAAATAAGTATATTGGAAGTGATGTTATTCCGGAAATAACATGCCTGACTAACACTGATAATCTTGTATGTCCACTATGAATACATACCATCATACTAACTTCAGACTTGCTGATTTTGAGAAGATTTCTCCTCTTGCTCTCATCAGGTTCACCCCATGGGATCTTCGTGATTCTACCCACTGTTTCGTTATTCTAAGAGAACTTTGGGATTCTCTTACCCATATTTTTAGTTCAGCATTTGTTGCGTCGAATGGTTTAGCGTATTTCAGGTCAACATCATCGAACTTCCTTCCCTTTAAAGCTATTACATTCGCCCTTTCGTTACCGACTACTCCAGAGTGGGATGGTACCCATATGCCTATAGGATCTTTGTAGTTTCACTTTTCACACTGTTTGTCAGGTTAACTACTTCGAGCTTCCTTCCCTTTAAAGCTATAACATTCGCCCTTTCATTGCCGGCTCATTATTAAGTAGTGTATGAAATAACTACTTATCATTACCACAAATCTAAGACTTATTGAAAATGCTAGGTAGACATGCGTAGACAAGACGAAGTACTTCCAAATGACACATTTCTAATGTACATATGTATAGGTAGTTATTTTCTAATGGAACACACATTATTCATCCATTTTTGGACGCAGAAAAAGATTTCACGAATACATCAATTTTCATTTATTGGATGTTTGATGTATACATAGAGTCACGGTGTCACTCCCCTACACATTCTTTTAAAACGCCGAACATACCAAAAACTTCATCTTCTACAATCTTAAAATTTGGGGAACTAAAAGAGATTGTACATCCTGTACCTGTAACTTTGAAGCTTCTTTTAAATATCCATCTGATGTCTACCCGACATCAATACATTTTTCGAATTTCAAATGTTTATGTATGAAAAATTAAAACTGTTCTGTGTGACTACAAGAAAGGGAGATTAACACATAAATCGTTGTTATTCCTTTTTAAACATAAATTTTCGTTGATCGCAGATCGTAAGATTTTACTGTAAAAGGATAATTGTGCAGACTCAACATCGCGCCTTTGTTACATTCAAAAAACATGCAGAACTTTGATCCGGAGGGTAATGTAGAAAGAAAACTTGAGCTATCAATTATCTAACCATCCCATCTGTGTGGTTGTAAACGGAAGTGATGTTTTACATCTCGCAAGTTAAGCAACGGGGCAGCAATGTTTAGAGATTAAATAGCTCAAGTGCTTGAGCAAAGTGCTTGTACATGAACCGGTCCATCCATGCACAAAAAGCGCGACCTGCATGTAAAATACACTTCCGCTTACAATCACGGACATTCATCCATTGATTCGGCAATAGTACTAGAGATATTATCGGTAAAACGAAACATGAATCCATAGTAAAGCCAAAGACAAGTTCTTACTTATAACAAACTGTAGGAAAATTTAGAACCCTAAATATATCTGCACAAAGAAGAATATGTGATTATAATCTGTATTTAAATCTCCATTCATATAACAACACAATTGTGTTGGTTGGTTTCTATTCAATACCATCTTATAGATGGTTTTCATCTTGACGTTTTCATTTTCCAAGACTTTTATTAAGATGATTGTAGCATAATAGTTATTAGTTGTTTGGAAAATTGATCCCTCCCTGAATAACAACTCATTGGGCTAAATCTTTATAACAAATGAACAATTAGCTTTAAATATTTAAGTCAAAAGTGTAGTTGAGAAATAACAGTTATTATTCTTTGTAGTTTACTTTGAGATACTAAAGTAGTTAAAGAGTACGAAAAGATCAAATGTTGCAGAAACTATTTTAATGAAAATACTGTCTAAGAGATTCATGACCACTTATAAAACTGTTCGAATCTTAGTTTCTTCGTATGATTTGGATTGGTTTAAAGTTTAGATTTCAACAACGAAATGTTGCAATGTTGACAACGTTGTGTTGTCTAACAACATAGTGTTTTCATACGTATGTATATATGTTTAAAACGTATGTTATTAAAAAAGTATAAACAATTTGATGTCTGTATCTGCTCTTGTTTCTCTCGTTTCTCTTTAAGAAACGATTTAGTGAGATTGCGACTGTCTCCGTTTACGCTTACCCTGAGTCCAGCAAGATGACAATTTCAATCGTTCTCTAATCACTTAGTTAGACTTTATATGTCTTTTAGATGTGTATTACAGAACCATTGGGTAATTCCGAACATCAAGTATAAAGTTAGACACCATTGAAATGTAGATGTGAACAGAGCTTTATAATGTTTTTCAAACTTTTAAAAGAAGAATGAGCGGTTTTACTTTGAATAAATTCGAAAGCTATTTTTAAAGAAAGTAATGTCTTAAAGAGTTGCCAAAAGAATGATTCGACAGTAGTTAGAAGTAAGACTAGCAAAAAATTATACTCGGGCGAGGCCGATTATATAATACCCTACAATTGTTACAAAAATAATGTGTGATTTAGTTTTCATATTTCATGCCTCAGATATACTTGACATTTAAATCAAATTTTAAAGGGGGCTTTTTATAGGGCCTAAGGTCAAATGGGACCCTATATTTATAGAGATCATGAAGGTCATCAAGGCTAGTATAGAATTTGGTTTTGTAGCTTTTTATCGAGATGTGAGTATATTAAACATAATTATGAACTGAAAAGCCCTATTCGGTGATTTCAGTTGCATGGGGGCTAAGTGAAATACTGGATCAATTTTAACCATTTTCAATAGGCTTCGTCTACGGTACCATATAAAATCATGCAAATAGTTTGATTATAAATTTACAAGTCTCAGTCAGGGATTCAGTTGTATGGGGCCTAAGTTAAATACTAGACCGATCTTAGCCATTTTCTATAGGCTTCGTCCCTGCGACAATAGAAGATCATGTACCAAATTTCATTGAAATATCTTCAAAACTGTGGCATGTAGTTTACATGGACGGACGGACAGAAAGACTGACGGAAGGACGGACAGACAGACGGACATAGCTAAATTGACTCAGAAAATGATTCTGAACCGATTGGTATACTTTAAGGTGGTTATGTGACCAATATTATTGTGCGTTACAAACATTAGCAAAAATCTAATATACCTTCCCCACTAAAGTGGCGTAGGGTATAATTATTTATAGCTATTATTTCAAACAACTCCTGGCAACTCTTAGAAATTTCTCTATTTTACAATTTTCTTTTCTCCATTCAATTTACTTCATCTTCTTATACTTAAATTCGCATATTCTCATACATATATCAAACAGCTGCTGTGAGCAGCAAAAATAATTTATGACTGCCATCAACAACAACCCCATGTCAAACTCCCGCACGAATTTTCCCAACGAAATGATGGATGACGTGCTAGACAGACTAAAAATTACGAAAAAGAAATAAAACCTATAAATCGTCAAGGGTAATATGGGCAAAAAAAGGGTTGCCCTTCTTCCTTAAAAAAGGAAAGAAATTAAAATTCTTACAAAATTTTAAAAAGACACGCACGCGTATTCCTAAAACAACTAAAAATTTTACTACAAAATTAATGAGAAACATTAACTACTTGCTTGGTATTTAAAAAGTAATAAAAATCTTTTAATGAAAATTCTTAAAACACAATCATTGAGTCATTTTTAGACATTATCATTCCCAATGATCTTCTTTTACTCTTAATCACTTTAAAACAAATGGCTTCTCTCTTGCTGTTGTTGGGTTTATCAGTCATCTGTAAAACATTTCTTTTAATCACCATTAGTTTCAGGCACTTTTAATAAGTTGTGTTTTTATTGCTGTTGAACAACAAAAAAATAAAAATAAATTTAAATAAAGTTATTTATGAGCATTTAATTTTTTGTTACATTAATTTGAACATAACTGACAAAACATAAATTAGCTTCCGTCTTAACTAATTACACACACCGAACAATCAGTCAACCATAAATTTAAAGTTGAAACAAATTCTTAACTCAAACGTTTGTACACTTCAACATCCCCCTAATATATACAAAAAAAAAAAAAAAAACACTAGTAATAGTACCGTTGTCATTATCATCATCATCACCCTCATCTAAAAGTTGAGGCATATTAATATGTCGGGGCACTTTACAAAAGAATGACTCGGAAACGTAAACGACTATGTGTGTGTATGTTTTAATGTTATGTTGGCCATAAAATTTTTCGACAATATGCATAAATATAAAATTTATAATTTTCTTTATTGTTCATAAATTTTCAAAGAAGCAAAAATGAAGACAAGGGAAATTTGATAAAAATTATGTTCACAAATTAAAATCGGAGTTGGCCAAACTTTTGACAAGTTTAATAATTCGAATTTTTAGAAAAATCTTTCTAAAATGCTACCGCAGTAAAATCCTCAGTAACTTGCACGAATGAAGGATATCATGAAGAACATATTCATACATTAAATAATGGACATATGAAACATTTTATAATATGGAGAACTAAAGACTTTTTAACATCCCAAGTGATCGTGTTCATTATTCCAGAACTTCTTACTCCTGAAGATTGTCCTTGCCCGTTTAAAATATTCACTATAGCCAATTTCTACACACACACACACACACACACACACACACACACACACACACACACACACACACACACACACACACACACACACACACGCAAACATTCTTTTTGATGATAGTGTTGAGGTGAAGTTAAGAATGACATTAAACGAAATCGTTGCAACATAATAAACATAAATATTTTAATGAAAAACATCAACGAAGTCGTAACATAAATATAAAAGAATAAAATCAACAAATTAAATAAAACAAAGTGAAACAACCACAAAAATGACACAATTCGTTGAACATTAACACGCACTTTTGCTTGCTCTTCTTTCCAAAAAAAAAAATAAAACAAGAACAACAAGAAGAAAAAAAGAAAATAATTTATTCTTAATTTGTGGAACCGAATTTACTTTTGCACTGAAAATCAGGCAAACGGAAAAGTTATTTTAAAAGTATTAACTTACCTAACTAACTAGATAGATAGATAGATAGATAGATAGATAGATAGATAGATAGATAGATAGATAGATAGATAGATAGATAGATAGATAGATAGATAGATAGATAGATAGATAGATAGATAGATAGATAGATAGATAGATAGATAGATAGATAGATAGATAGATAGATAGATAGATAGATAGATAGATAGATAGATAGATAGATAGATAGATAGATAGATAGATAGATAGATAGATAGATAGATAGATAGTTTATTAGTTTATTAGTTAGTAAGTGGTTCGTGTTCTAGTCTATGAGCGCACATCAGGTCCCGATAGAGGCGTTGTTGTATTTTTAGAATGGAGTACCTTACTAAAATCTTTTTCAAAGTCTAGTAGTAACTTGATGTCTACACAAGACGATATCAGTGAGCGACAGGATCACTTTAGTAGGTTACGTTAGGTTGTAACGCATCGAAATATTGGTTTTATACCCTCTTTCACATATCCCGATCGGCTCTGTATCATTTTCTGCATCGATTAAGCTATGTCCGTCTGTCCGTTATTGTAAAATTTGTAATCGAACTACAGGTCGCAATTCCTAAGATGATGACACTCGACACAAACGTTTCTTTTGGTTTAAGGTCGATACCTATTGAAATTAGTTGAAATCAGTTTATTTAATGATTGGTCTTAATGTGAACCAAGCCTTCATACAAAGTCCCCTTTAGAAATGAGTACAAAATCAATAAAAAATACAAAACATGTTTGGGGATCCACATTGAAATACCGGAAACCAAAAGATACAAACGACTTTTTAACCATAACCATTGTTATAAGGCGGCAGTAGCTGCTAGGGCTAAATTTAAGTGAAAGGGCTTGAAATGCATGTGAAGTAGCTTGAGGAAAGCTCTTAGTGTTGAAACGGCTCCTTGATCCCAAAACAAGAACAGCTTTAAAAGCCTTCTCAGTATGAACAATTTTGAAAGAAAAAACAATCGGGAATCCAAAATATACAAACATCTCTTGTTACTAGGCGACAACGGCTGCTACGGTTAAATTTAAGAACGTTTTGAACTGTAAGAGCTGCCATAACCCTAATCAGTCCAGTGGTAACCCTTGATCGTGTCACTTCCCAGTTAAAACATTCATTACCACGTAAGAAGTTAAAATGCTAAAATTTTCTTAGACAATAGCATTTTAAGTTATTATTTTAAAGAGGTGATGTCATTGGAGGCAAGTACTTACCACAAACGATTACAAGTAATTAGAAAAAGTAGTCATTGTACATAACATGAATGAACGTACACAGCAACTGTATCTTTACTGGCAAGATGACTAATGAATTAGAAAGTATTTATATAACACATTATTGGTAAGACCTTATTAAACTAGTTCTATGTAATCCAGAGCATATGTAGTAGTCATTGAAAAATATGTTGTTAGATAAGTAATTACAATTACTTACACAGTTTTTGCTGGGTCGGTAATGATCGGCATAGAAAATGCGAATGTTCTTGAAATGCAGGTGAAGTAGCTTGAGGAAGATGAAAGAAAAACTGTTCTAGATCTGGAATTCACCACTTGAACCGCATTAGAAGGCTTCTCAGCCATCCTTAAAGAACTTTCCATTCAACCCTCGTAACATTAACTAAATTCAACGCATTGTAAATAAACATTTGCTACATAAAATATTTTTATATTGTTGTGCCTTTATATTATGTGGCCATAAAGAATCCATTTAAATGTTTGTACAATAAAAGCTTTTTTTTGGAAATGACATGTTTAAGGCAAAACATACCATTCCATATCCACCGTATAAAATGTGCGAACGTAGAAAATTATTTAGAAGGCACGTGAATTATGATAATGGCTTTTTAAATTTGAATTATGCTTAGTAATTTTGGTAGCAAATTAAACTAAATTAACATCAAAGAAATCATAAATTTGATTATAAAAGTTTTTGTCAGACGAAAATCGAGAGAGAGAGAACAACAATAGCAATAACAACCAACCTAAGGGTGAACAAGTGTTTAGAGGAATTTATTTTATAAAACATAAATATGTAGATGAATAAACATGAAATTAGAGTTATTTTTAAAACGTCTGATGGGGGACTGATTATGAAAGTATTTCTGTGGTAGACAGAAATAAAATAATAAAGTAATTAAAATTGTTAATGATAGTTAGAAAATTTTTCATTTTATGCTTGATGAAATTCATTATACTTTCATTGGATGGATTAACATTTTTATGACTTGGTATTAATTACACTTTAAATGAAAAGAGGTGATCAAATACTTGAATAAAACCAAATACATTTCCACACGCACATGTACATCTTTATCCAATTCACAGTGTTGTTGTTGTTGCTTTTTTAACAAAGCATGAAAAAATTTGGCTTTTTTGATGAAATTTTCAGAGGTTGTCTCCGTTATTTATAGACCAATTTTGCTGATTTTAAATAGCGATCTTCTCGAAAGCATGTCTAACTGAATTATTGAAGATTCGGATCTCGCCGATATCTGGGGACCTCTAAAACCTGATTTCAACAGACAGACAGACACCCCCCGGGGGCATGTTACCTTGGCGAAGACCTCCGCCTTGGTGTTATTGCATTCCCGGGGTATAAAGAGGGCCCAATACCTCCAATCTGACCGGGATTGAAAAAACAACAATAGCAATAACAACCAACCTAAGGGTGAACAAGTGTTTAGAGGAATTTATTTTATAAAACATAAATATGTAGATGAATAAACATGAAATTAGAGTTATTTTTAAAACGTCTGATGGGGGACTGATTATGAAAGTATTTCTGTGGTAGACAGAAATAAAATAATAAAGTAATTAAAATTGTTAATGATAGTTAGAAAATTTTTCATTTTATGCTTGATGAAATTCATTATACTTTCATTGGATGGATTAACATTTTTATGACTTGGTATTAATTACACTTTAAATGAAAGAGGTGATCAAATACTTGAATAAAACCAAATACATTTCCACACGCACATGTACATCTTTATCCAATTCACAGTGTTGTTGTTGTTGCTTTTTTAACAAAGCATGAAAAAATTTGGCTTTTTTGATGAAATTTTCAGAGGTTGTCTCCGTTATTTATAGACCAATTTTGCTGATTTTAAATAGCGATCTTCTCGAAAGCATGTCTAACTGAATTATTGAAGATTCGGATCTCGCCGATATCTGGGGACCTCTAAAACCTGATTTCAACAGACAGACAGACACCCCCCGGGGGCATGTTACCTTGGCGAAGACCTCCGCCTTGGTGTTATTGCATTCCCGGGGTATAAAGAGGGCCCAATACCTCCAATCTGACCGGGATTGAAAAATTGGTGTTTTCAGTCTACTGCTTGGCTTAGTCCTTGCATAGATTGCCAGAGGTCTGACCAGAGCACCGCATAATCTGGTACTACGGGTGGCCAGTTGCCCGCAGGACTATGTCCTGGCTGGTCAGTTGGTTGAGGTTCCTTCGGGATCCACGTAGTGGCTGTTGGTTGAACCCAAATTCGCGGGAAGAGAATAAGTGGCGGTTAAAAGACTGATGCATGATAATAGTCAATATTTCGGGATAAGGTTCGGTGCTGTTGCCGAAAATCAACAGATACCCCACAGAGGAGTGACTGTGGGACTAAGCGTTGGAAATGAGTTGGTGTCAATTGTATATGATAAAGAATGAATGTAGAGGTATACGGGCCTTACCCCACCCGTATACCTAAATGAATGTGTCGTATGTTTTTCTCTATGAATGTGTCGAATGAATGAGATGTGTGCTGGGTTCAATGATTATGAATGAAAGATATCATATACAAGAGATACCGATTAAGTTTCCTTCCTTGTCCAGATATGTTCAGAGTTTACTCTGTTCATATTCGACTTGCCATAGCGTGTCACTGTGAGTAAGAACGATGTCTACGGCTTATTGATGGATCGTGCTTCGGTCCACCGGTTACGTCTCTAGGTGCTGTTGCCGAATCAACAGAGCCATAGTAGTGTGGTTGTCTTACAACGTGACTACTTTGGCAAGAGATTAGATAGCTCGAGTACTTCAGCAAAGTACTTGCGCATGGTACCGGTCATAGCCAATGTGCAAAAATTGCCACCTGCGTCTTCATTGAAGGCAAAGGGGCGATGGTAGACCGTTCTCAAGTCTACCCAGTGGATGAAAAAGACCACCGTGAGATTAGGCCGACACGGCAGGTGCTCACGTTAAAACTATCGACAGTTAGACAGACAGACGATAGACAGACGGACGGACAGACAGACAGACAGACAGACAGACAGACAGACAGACAGACAGACGGACAGACGGACATGGCTTAATCGACTCCGCTATCTATAAGGATCCAGAATATATATACTTTATAGGGTCGGAAAATTATATTATAGAAATTACAAACGGAATGACAAACATATATATACCCTTCTCACGAAGGTGTAGGGTATAAAAAGACATATAATGAGAAAAGAATTGTCAGTGATTTACGTGAACACCTGTCTTGACGGCCTTATTTCATGGAGGTCTTTTTCATCCATTGGTTAGAGCCGATAACGCTCTACTACGCGCCCATGAATCCTTCAATTAAGAACTTAGGTAGCAATTTTTGTACATGGCCGATTGACGTACTCGAGCTAACTTATCTCTTGTCATAGTAGCCCCGTTGCGGAATGACATGCAGCATAGGCTCGAGCCTACTGACAAGGAAAAAGCACTCACTGGTCTAAAGCCAATAGAAGGGGGATAACCCCAACATCGGACGAAGTCAATCTTTCGGTATCTTACGCCGGAAGATGACCACCATGATGCCATGAATGATTGCATTGATTATAATGGGGATTGATTTGACTTCACCTGATGTTGGGGTTATTCCCTTCCTATTGGCTTTATACCACTAATTGCTTTTTTCTTGTCGGATGTGCATTGGGTTTGAGCGCATCATCTAATGACCTATTTCAGTGCATTTCTTAACCTCTTAAAGCCCGCGCAACTGTAACAGCACCTAAAGACGTATTTGGTAGCACGAAATACGCAACCAATAAATCAAGACCCTTTTGTCGATTTAATGTGACAAAGGATGTAGGAATTTCGAAATTTAATTCAAACCTAATAATTGCACCTACAAGTTGAGAATACGGACCTCAACTATAAGTCGCGTAGTATGAAACAATATGTATTCTGTTGAGAAGGCAACAGCACTCGAGAACTTCCCTGAAGTAAGAGGAATGCTGAATACTAGTCTCCTGGAAGGAAGGGGAGACTTTCTCAGTCGTTCACCAGCTTTCATAAGTTTCATCCTCAGAACATAAGGAACGATCTTGGGGATGACAGGAAACTTTCAAGTGTCAAACTGAAAATTCCCCAACGATCCTGACTTTTTGTCGAGATAGGAGTATATTAAACATAATTATGAAATTAAAAGCCCTATTCGGCGGGTTCAGTTATATGGGGACTAGGTGAAATAATGGACCGATGTTAACCTGTTGCAAATGGCTTCGACTACGGTATCATAGAAGAACATGTTTGGGCACTACGTGCATAATTTCATACTTCTAGGTTTCATATTAAATAATATTCAAAAAGTACCTACCCATCTCACGAACCCCCGGGGACATGTTACCTTGGTGAAAGACCCTATCTTGGTGCTAGTCCAATCCTGGAGAGAAGCGTCGATACAAGTACCTCTAGTCTGGGGGACTATAAACTGGTGATGTCATTTCACTCCTCGGATATTCTTTTGATTGATTTGACATGGGATCCAACCAGAGAACCACATAATCTGGTACTTCATGTTACCAGTTGTCCGCAGGACTATATCCTGGTCAATTGGTTGAGGTTCCTTCCGGATACAAGAAGTGGTTGTGGTTTAAACCCAAATTCGGGGGAAGTGTAAATTGCGCTTAAAAAGACTTATGCTCGATAAAGTATAATGAGTTGGTATGGAATGTCTTGCCAGCCCCTACACCTAGAATGAGTGTGTCAGATGTTGTTCCCTATGAGTGTGTCCGATGAATAAGAATAGTGCTGAAGATGAAAGATGGTGGATGAAACATATTGTATACAAGTGAAACCATTGAATTTCCCTTCCTTGTCCAGGTATTTTTAAATAAAACTCTGTTCATGCTAGATTTACGATTTACCACAGTATGTCTTATAAGGGCCTGGCAAGTTCGTATATATAGGATGAGTATGTCGGATGTTGTTCTCTATGAGTGTGTCAGATGATAGAGAAGTATAGTGATGATGGATGAAAGGTTTTTTATACAAGTTTCAGATGAATGAGAAGTCTGGTGGTTATAAAAGATGATGGATGAAAGGTTTCTTATACAAGTGATACCATTGAATATTCTTTGTCCAGGTATGTTCAGAGAAAACTCATATCATACTAGATTTACCCCAGTGTGTTATCTGTGAGTAAGAACAGTTTCGGCTTATTCGATGTGTTTTTAGTTTGGTGTAGCAGTTAAGTACGTCTCTAGGTGCTGTTGCCGACTCAGCAGACATCATCCCATCTGTCTGGTAATAAATTGGTATGTCGCATAAAACCTCATCCAGTGATTGAAAAGGACTCCCGCAAAATAAGTCATCATGGCTAATTCTTTTAAAATCTTTTATCAAAGATGACCTCTGCTGCTTCCGAAATTCATTTAAAAGCTATAAATTATAATCAATTATTAAAAACTCTATATCATTTAGCAAAACTTGTAGTATTTTTGTCATCAACTCGTTACCATTCTAAACTAGCAATAAAAATCTATTCTAATTTAAAATTTGACAATAACTTTCAACATCATTATATCAATAGTTATTGTAAAATATAATAAAAACTCCTCTCCATTCACCAACGAAAAAAGAACCCATAAAACACTCCCATATATTTTTTTTCTTTCAATCCCATTGCAGTAAAAACTTACTGCAAACTCATTTATTCATACGAAAACATTACTTTAGTTCAGTATTAAGTAACTCAAACAACAAGTGTATGAGTGTATGTACGAGTATTTCTCGGTATGAACATTTTTCAACTTAAATAAAATTTATGACTAGACAATCAAATGTATGCTGTATACAACAATATATTCAAGTTAATGTAAAAATTTACAACAATTTGTGTTGCATGAACGACAGAATTAAATTTTAACAAATGGTCAACTGAAATTGAAATTTATTTCTTAATTTATCGTCATGACAGTTTTGCGACATATTGAAATTTATGTCATACACAAACGGTATCGTTTTATTATTTTTTCTATTTTCATGATTTTCATAATATTTTTCTCATTTTTTTTAGGTTTTTCATCTTTGCCTTCCATTTGTATTTTGATATAAATTTTTGATCTCAGTATGATGTCGTTATAATTTTGAGTTTCTGGGTAGAATGGGGTTTTAAAATACCCTGCATTTAACATTTCGATAAATAGACCTAAAACTTTTACACAAAAATTATTTTATAAACTATATTCCATATTCCAGTATATAGACTAGACAATAGTTTAGAATAACGATTTGACAATGGTCTAGACTATACACTTGACTATAGAATAGACTAGGTAAACAACAGAATAGCCCATAGACCAAACAAGACTATAGACTTGACTGACTATATTCCAAATTATAGACTACACTCTAGACTAGACTATAGCTTAGAATAAAGACTTCACTATGGTCTAGACTATAGACTTGACTATAGAGTAGACTAGACTATAAAATAGCCCATAGACCAAACAAGACTATAGACTAGACAATTGGCTACACTATAGACAAGACTATAGGCCATAATGTAGACTAGACTGCATACTGGACTAGACTTGAGACTAGACTTTAGACTCGAATAGAGATTAGACTATAGACTATACAATTGACCAAACAAGACTATAGACTAGACAATTGGCTGCACTATAGACAAGACTATAGGCCATAATGTAGACTAGACTGCATACTGGACTAGACTTGAGACTAGACCTTAGACTCGAATAGAGATTAGACTATAGACTATACAATTGACTAGACTATTGACTAGACTATAGAATAGACGGTTGACTCGACCATAGACTAGACTATAGACAAGGCTATAGACTAGACTATAGACCAGACTATAGACCAGACTATAGACCAGACTATAGACCAGACTATAGACCAGACTATAGACCAGACTAAAGACAAGACTATAGACTGGACTTTGGACTAGAATAGAGACTAGACTATAGACTATGCAATTGACTAGACTATATACTAGAATAACCATAGACAAGGCTATAGACTAGACTATAGACTAGACTATAGACTAGACTATAGACTAGACTATAGACTAGACTATAGACTAGACTATAGACAAGACTATAGACTAGACTATAGACTAGACTATAGACTAGACTTTGACTAGACTATAGACTAGACTATAGACTAGACTATAGACTAGACTATAGACTAGACTATAGACTAGACTATAGACTAGACTATAGACTAGACTATAGACTAGACTATAGACTAGACTATAGACTAGACTATAGACTAGACTTTAGACTAGACTATAGACTAGACTATAGACTAGACTATAGACTAGACTATAGACTAGACTATAGACTAGACTGTAGACTAGACTATAGACTAGACTATAGACTAGACTATAGACTAGACTATAGACTAGACTATAGACTAGACTATAGACTAGACTTTAGACTAGACTATAGACTAGACTATAGACTAGACTATAGACTAGGCTATAGACTAGACTATAGACTAGACTATAGACTATACTATAGACTAGACTATACTATAGACTAGTCTATAGACTTGACTGTAGACTAAACTAAACTATCTATAGACTTAACTATATACAGGACAGTAGACCATTCACCGCACTCCTTCATATAAATTCGTTGAATACCTCCATCACATGGTCTAGATTTTCTACGCTTACTATAAATCAACTTAAGATTTTATTTTTCATCTTGTCACTCAATTTATAGAGCAGTCAATTAAGATTTCATATGACAACTATATCAAGTCGAAAGCCTACAACAGAATATTTACCATGTACTGACACCACTACAGTTTTGTAGCCCAGTTTATTGGCATAAAAATTATGTTCTCTATTATAAGACATTTAACAACTTAATAATATTTTTGTGGTAGTTTTTTTTTTCGCAGCAGTTTACTTTATTAACAGAAATCATGCTGAGCTGAGTCGTAAAAAAGTATAAAATTTTGTAATTTTTTTAAAATTCAAAATGAAATTGTTGAAAAGTTGTTCAGTAAAAGTTAAAATTATTTAAAAATTATGAAAATGTTTGTATGTATTCTAATCAACCCATGGTTCATGACAATTTTCTTGGTCACACTGAGGAACAGTACTCCTGAAGCACTTTTGGCATAAGTTGTTTGTTCCAAAATCAAAGTCAACTGTTAAACTATTTATAAACGAAAACATTAATAAAAACAGAAAAAAGATTTATTAGTAAATAAAACATTCTTTCGAAAATACTTGAAGAATTGAAAATAAAACCGGCGAAATCATAAACAAATACATACAAAAATCTCAATTATTACTGTCACTTTTTTGAGTCGACAAATGTCATTTTAATATTAATTAAATGTCATGTTATATTGAAAATTGACAAACATGTACGACAATGTTCTGTAGACGATTAAATATAAAATTCGTTTCTGAGACATTTCAAGTGAAGACTGCTATAGTTGTTGGAATACAAATTTTAAAAAATTATGCTTGATGATGATTCTATCTACTTGTCTGCGGTTTTTAAAATTTTCCCAATTGGGAACAAATTATTTCACTGAAAACTTATATTTTATTTCAAATTATAGACAGAGATGATAGGATGTGTGTACTTGAAGCTGACATGTTTTGATGTTGACATGATGTCAGACATTGTTGGAAATATGTTTTTATAGTTTTAATTGATTTTGATTGTTGTTCGTTTGACATGTGTTAAATTTTCTTCAATATTTTTGTTATATTTGAAATAGATTTGTTTTGTTTAACTTTGGGGAACAAAATGTACAATTTAAATTATAAGAACTTATTATTGTTGATGTGATTTTGATGGTTAGTTAATGAAGTGTAATAAATTTATCTACAAAAGAATAAGAATAATAAAGCATTTGTTATGAGGCTTTTGGTTTATACTAATTCAAAAATAAATTGATATTTATCGAAAATAATGGATAAAGTTTTTTCATATAGATTTGAATTTATTTTAGAAATGTTTTCCATAAGAAATTTTCGTTGAATTCTTTTTGTTTTTGTTAATTTACTAACTAACTAACTAACTAACTAACTAACTAACTAACTAACTAACTAACTAACTAACTAACTAACTAACTAACTAACTAATTAACTAACTAACCAACTAACTAACAAACTAACAAACTAAACTAACTAATTAACTAACTAACTAACTAACTAACTAACTAACTAACTAACTATCTAGACCATAGACTAGACTATAGACTAAACTATAGACTTGACTATAGACTAGACTATAGACCAGACTATAGACTAGACTATAGACTAGACTATAGACTAGACTATAGACTAGACTATAGACTAGACTATAGACTAGACTATAGACTAGACTATAGACTAGACTAAAGACTAGACTATAGACTAGACTATAGACTAGACTATAGACTAGACTATAGACTAGACTATAGACTAGACTATAGACTAGACTATAGACTAGACTATAGACTAGACTATAGACTAGACTATAGACTAGACTATAGACTAGACTATAGACTAGACTATAGACTAGACTATAGACTAGACTATAGACTAGACTATAGACTAGACTATAGACTAGACTATAGACTAGACTATAGACTAGACTATAGACTTGACTATAGACTTGACTATAGACTAGACTATAGACTAGACTATAGACTAGACTATAGACTAGACTATAGACTAGACTATAGACTAGACTATAGACTAGACTATAGACTAGACTATAGACTAGACTATAGACTAGACAATAAACTAGACTATAGACTAGACTATAGACTATACTATAGACTAGACTATAGACTAGACTATAGACTAGACTATAGACTGGACTGTAGACTAGACTATAGACTAGACTATAGACTAGACTATAGACTAGACTATAGACTAGACTATAGACTAGACTATAGACTAGACAATAGACTAGACTATAGACTAGATTATAGACTAGACTATAGACTAGACTATAGACTAGACTATAGACTAGACTATAGACTAGACTATAGACTAGACTATAGACTAGACTATAGACTAGACTATAGACTAGACTATAGACTAGACTATAGACTAGTAGAAACTAGATTATAGACTAGAATATAGACTAGATTATAGACTAGACTATAGACTAGACTATAGACTAGACTATAGACTAGACTATAGACTAGATTATAGACTAGATTATTGACTAGATTATAGACTTTACTATAGACTAGACAATAGACTAGTCTAGACTATAGACTAGATTATAGACAAAACTATAGACTACATTATAGACTAGACATGTTCGTCCGTCCGGCTGGCTTGTTCTCCATGTTACCCTGATGTATTTTGGACCAAACGTGTTTTGTGGCCTATTGAAAATGGTTAAAATCGGTCCATTATGTCTCCTAGTTCTTCCCCCCGGGGGCATGTTACCTTGGCGAAGACCTCCGCCTTGGTGTTATTGCAATCCCGGGGTATAAAGAGGGCCCAATACCTGCAATCTGACCGGGATTGAAAAATTGGTGTCTCAGTCTACTGCTTGGCTTAGTCCTTGCATAGATTGCCAGAGGTCTGACCAGAGCACCGCATAATCTGGTACTACGGGTGGCCAGTTGCCCGCAGGACTATGTCCTGGCTGAGGTTCCTTCGGGATCCACGTAGTGGCTGTTGGTTGAACCCAAATTCGCGGGAAGAGTATATGTGGCGGTTAAAAGACTGATGCATGATAATAGTCAATATTTCGGTATAAGGTTCGGTGCTGTTGCCGAAAATCAACAGATACCTCACAGAGGAGTGACTGTGGGACTAAGCGTTGGAAATGAGTTAGTATCAATTGTATATGATAAAGAATGAATGTAGAGGTATACGGGCCTTACCCCACCTGTATACCTAAATGAATGTGTCGTATGTTTTTCTCTATGAATGTGTCGAATAAATGAGATGTGTGCTGGGTTGAATGATGATGGATGAAAGATATCATATACAAGAGATACCGATTAAGTTTCCTTCCTTGTCCAGATATGTTCAGAGTTTACTCTGTTCATATTCGACTTGCCACAGCGTGTCACTGTAAGTAAGAACGATGTCTACGGCTTATTGATGGATCGTGCTTCGGTCCACCGGTTACGTCTCTAGGTGCTGTTGCCGAATCAACAGAGCCATGGTAGTGTGGTTGTCTTACAACGTGACTAGAGATTAGATAGCTCGAGTACTCCAGCAAAGTACTTGCGCATGGTACCGGTCATAGCCAATGTGCCAAAATTGCCACCTGCGTCTTCATTGAAGACAAAGGGGCGATTGTAGACCGTTCTCAAGTCTACCCAGTGGATGAAAAAGACCACCGTTAGATAAGGCCGACACGGCAGCTGCTCACGTTAAAACTATCGACAGTCACCTAGCTCTCATACAACCGCACTTCCCGATTTGGGCCTTTTATTCCAAAATCACATTAAATATATTTATATCTCTTTAAAAATAAGCTTAAATAAGTTTTGTATAAGTATGTGTCTTTTCATATATTTGGTTTAGTTTTGGACAAGACCTGGGGCTTTAGGGAGTACTCTTTACCTGCGTGTGCGGAGTAATTTTAATTTTGGCAAGGTTATAGAAAGTTTTGCTTAATAACTTATATTTACGTTAATTTTTTCTGAACTGTTTATAAATGTTTACACAAATTTGTTTAATTTCGTGACTAAATAATTTTATTTTTTTCAATAAATTTTAATTAATGAATAATTAGCAATGTATGTATATTTCCTACCTTGTCAAAAATGTTAACCTATCTATAGTTTGACAATATGCCATTTTGTAACATGACTAGATAACTATTACTCATTGGGGACCCTTCAAAATCGATGAAAAAAACATGATCACGAATTTTATATAAAAAATGTCATATATTTAAATGAACAAGAAAAAAAGGAAAGAAAATATAAATGTTTTTACCAGTTTACATATATTGTAAGCTTAACGTAAATGTTTAAAATTATAGCAAATCTAATAAATTACAATAAACAAAATACAATACACCAAAAATACTCCTATAAATATACAGACTTACAAGCAAACGCCAACAAACAATTGAGATACAAGAAACAATTTAAAAAAAGGCGGTAACACACAAACTCTCATATACAATACGATAGATAGACAACAAACTAAATGACACCCAATAGTTTAGCAAAAAATTCAAAATTGTTTCTAAAAGTTTAGCAACTTGATAGACTTGAATCGGCATGAAAATTGCCAAATTATTGTCACTAAATTAACAATGGACACAGCAATCAACACATTTATTTCTAAAGCTCTTTGGATGAAATCCTAGCACTCCGAACTGCAGGGTATCCACAAGAACAACAATTCCAAATAAATTTACAACAACAACTGTACTAAAACACAATAAAGCAAATTCCCGTTCATAAATAAACGATTTTTTGAACATTAAACTGAATTTAAATTTATAGACATTTTCAGTTAATATGTATTCATGAGTATATTTCTTCGATAACAACCAATATTTTTTTTCTCTATATTTATGTGCGTGTGTTTGTCGAAATTTTTTTTGTGTGGTTGTATGATTTTTGTTCGTTTGTTTGTTGCTGAACTCTCGTAAAAAGTGTAATAAAAAGGTGCAGGAAACTTTTAATAGATCTAGCCATAATCGTAAATCTTAAAAGCGCATTCAATACAACATTCAAAATATTGACTTTTCACAACTTTATTTTTTTGTTCCGTCCGTCTCTAGTCTATAAACACAAATATATTTCGTTTTTCTATATTATCTGCCTTTCTGTTTTATTTTATGACTATAGTGTTTATTGCTTGATTTTTGTATAATTGTACCCTACTTTAAGGTGGCATAATATAGCTGCAAGTTGTAAATTATGTTCCTAGTTTGTGACAGTAATTAACTTAAACCATAAAAAACTTTATTTTACTTAATAGGTATTCAAAATAGAAACAGTTCTAGTTCAGTTCTATTTCAGTTGTAGTTCAGTTTTAGTTCAGTTCTAGTTCAGTTCTAGTTCAGTTCTAGTTCAGTTCTAGTTCAGTTCTAGTTCAGTTCTAGTTCAGTTCTAGTTCAGTTCTAGTTCAGTTCTAGTTCAGTTCTAGTTCAGTTCTAGTTCAGTTCTAGTTCAGTTCTAGTTCAGTTCTAGTTCAGTTCTAGTTCAGTTCTAGTTCAGTTCTTGTTCAGTTCTAGTTCAGTTCTAGTTCTAGTTCAGTTCTAGTTCAGTTCCACTTCAGTTCTAGTTGAGTTCTAGTTCAGTTTTAGTTCAGTTTTAGTTCAGTTCTAGTTCAGTTCTAGTTCAGTTCTAGTTCAGTTCTAGTTCAGTTCTAGTTCAGTTCTAGTTCAGTTCTAGTTCAGTTCTAGTTCAGTTCTAGTTCAGTTCTAGTTCAGTTCTAGTTCAGTTCTAGTTCAGTTCTAGTTCAGTTCTAGTTCAGTTCTAGTTCAGTTCTAGTTCAGTTCAAGTTCAGTTCCACGTCAGTTCTAGTTGAGTTTTAGTTCAGTTTTAGTTCAGTTCTAGTTCAGTTCTAGTTCAGTTCTAGTTCAGTTCTAGTTCAGTTCTAGTTCAATTCTATTTCAGTTCTAGTTTAGTTCTAGTCAGTTCTAGTTCAGTTCTGATTTAGTACTTTTCCTTTAAGTATTTTTTTTATGATTCACGTTCACTCAACGCCTTTTGTTTTTACAGTTTTTTTCTAATGTATAAAATTATTTGCTCCTTTAAAACACACAAATCTTTCGATATTAACACCAAATATATTTCCGATTCCTTTTTAACTACCATAAATATCAAATGTAATTTATTTTGGCACCATAAATTTATAGAGAGGG